>NW_019396259.1:402386-545031 GCF_000591075.1 Eurytemora carolleeae | reverse complement strand
CGAGTTGGGGGGAGTGGTATGAGAGAAGGAGGGTACTGAAAGGAAAGGTGGGAGGGAGGAGGGGGGAGTGAGGGATAAAAAATGCATAATCAAATTATTTTGCACACACTAGGTTACTTAGTAAACAAGATAAATACACATAGCTAATATTCCTGACATAGAAGTTCAAATATAACTGACATAAAAGATAATATACCTGACATAAAGAAAATATACCTGACATAAAAGATAATATACAGATTAAATACAGGATATAAAAGATAAAAAACAGACATAAAAGATAATATACCTGGAATAAAGATAAAATACCTGACATAAAGATAATACGCCTGACATAAAAGATAATATACTTATTAAATACTGGACG
Source organism: Eurytemora carolleeae (assembly GCF_000591075.1). Classification (NCBI taxonomy): domain Eukaryota; kingdom Metazoa; phylum Arthropoda; class Copepoda; order Calanoida; family Temoridae; genus Eurytemora; species Eurytemora carolleeae. Next base: position 544,664 of record NW_019396259.1, on the reverse strand, counting down.
TAAAAGATAATATACCTGACATAAAATACCATATACCTGACATAAACTCTGTACTTGATGACCTCTCCATTGGTATGGTGTGGGGGTAACCAGGATACAACCACAGAGTTGGCACCTTGTAGATAATATTGTGATTAGTTATTTAAGTACATACAAACTTAAAATACTTTTATCACACTGAACATTGCATTTTTGCTTTTAACGCTGATTTAACAGTTTGTCTGAACAAGTTGTGTCTTTCGATCACAATTTGACACAATTAAACTTGAAATCTTCTTTTTTTGTCTTTATAGATGAAATAGTATTACAAAACAACAAGTTTATAGATTGTTGAAGTATAGACCAATATAGGATTAAATTTAAATTGCAGAAACTGAACGCATGTAGTTAGTCCAGGATAATTTTTCCTTGTGAAAGAAGAATAGTTTGTCAAATTAAAAGGATGAATTATACATTCACGACAAAAAAATTATTTTAGTAATTTAACATTCTGTATATTTATCGATAATTCAAGTAAATACCTAAAACCTTGGATATGATTTGTTTCCCTTTTTTTCTTTTTTTTTTGCCAAAAAATCCAATTTGTAATAAGAATAATAATAATTATAATAATAATAATAATACTAATAATAATAATAATAATAATAATAATAATAATAATAATAATAATAATACTAATAATAATGATAATAATAATAATGTTTATTACAAGTAACGTGTAGAACTGCTGTGATGTATTGCAGTATAAAGGTATAAACCCATGATGTTCCGAATGCACCATATGGTATTGTTTTTGCTAATAAAACAAGATCAGACTGGAATACAACATTTTGGGAAAAGGTTGGTGGGAAAATAAAAAGTAAAAGAAGAGGGGAATCTAAAATATAAAATGGAAAACAAAAGGAGTGAATTTTTAATTAAATCATTTAAAAAACTGAAAACGTAATTTCAAGTGACCCTCAATGCGAAGATGTTAATGTGGGATTCACAACGGTACCATTGAAACCTTAATCTGGTCAATAATCTGAAACGTATTGTCGGTTATCTAGATTTAAAAGTGTTTAGTTACGATATTCCTAAATGTTTCCCTGCAGTAGAAATACGTAAATAACTTTTGTAGAGAACCCCCCTAGAAAATAATTAGTATTTTACACTTTCTTTAAGTCTTCTATTCTTCGTTCAAGTCAGATTGATGAATATCGAGTTATATTCAATAACTTGTATCCCAAGTACGTTTTAAAGCTATGGATTGTGTCCTTGTTTAGCCAGTACTATCCTGGGACCCTGATATGTATACTCTGTACTATCCTAAGGACCTTGAGACGGGTTTATCCTGTACACCCTGTATTATCCTGGGACCCTGAGATGGGTTTATCTTGTACACCCTGTACTATCCTGGGACCTGGTGATGGGTTTATCCTGTACACCCTGTACTATCTTGGGACCTGGAGATGGGTTTAACTAGTACACCCTGTACTATCCTGGGACCCTGAGATGAGTTTATCCTTTTCACCCTGTACTATCCTGGAACCTTGAGACGGGTTTATCCTGTACACCCTGTACTATCCTGGGACCTGGAGATGGGTTTATCCTGTACACACTGTACTATCCTGGGACCTGGAGATGGGTTTAACTTGTACACCCTGTACTATCCTGGGACCTGGAGATGGGTTTATCCTGTACACCCTGTACTATCTTGGGACCTGGAGATGGGTTCTTCCTGTACACCCTGTACTATCCTGGGACCCTGAGATGAGTTTATCCTGTTCACCCTGTACTATCCTGGGACCTGGAGATGGGTTTATCCTGTACACCCTGTACTATCCTGGGACCTGGAGATGAGTTTATCCTGCACTCCCTTTACTAGCCTGGTACCTGGAGATGGGTTTATCCTGTACACCCTGTACTATCCTGGGACCCTGAGATGAGTTTATCCTGTTCACCCTGTACTATCCTGGGACCTGGAGATGGGTTTATCCTGTACACACTGTACTATCCTGGGACCTGGAGATGGGTTTATCCTGTACACCCTTTACTATCCTGGGACATGGAGATGGGCTTATCCTGTACACCCTGTACTATCCTGAGACCCTGAGATGGGTTTATCCTGTACACCCTGTACTACCCTGGGACCTGGAGATGGGTTTATCCTGCCAACTTTCTTTCTTCACATCACCCACAATTCTTAATTGATCAGACCGGACATAAGAATAAATTAGTGTAGCTTTATAGCTCTAAGTATTATATCTGGAAGTATTTAAAAGAACTGTAAACTTTAATTCAAGTGATCCTCCATGAATTTCAGATTCACAACAGTACCCTAAAAGCTTTGTATGATCAAGCATTAAAGGGAGTGACCGGCTATGTAAGGTAGTTGAACTGAGTATGCAGTGTTGTGGAAAACTTCTTTAGCATTCATTTGAGTCATATTATTATTAAATTTTTTAATTATCTGTAAATCCTGAGGTTGAGCGGACAGATGTGTAAAACTCCTGCTTTGGGGGTGGATACGTTTTCAGAATTAGTTTTTTTAAGTAGATATCCATGTTTGCAACTAATTGTTTTCAATCAATTGAAATTTTTGTAAAAAAAATATTTGAGGGTTTTTGCTTCAGTAAAATGAGAAGAAATTGTCAGATTTGAACACATTTAAAGCCAGCAAAGTCAGAAAAACGAGCAATGCCTCTTATAATTTTGTGTTAATTGTGGGGNAAAATATATAAATAACATTCTATACCTAATATCTAATATAGTTCAGCACTCTCAACCAAGTCAGTTTTTAATGGGGCGGGGGGCGGGGGAAGGGGGATCGCTGCGGCCATGACATTTGGGATATTGCCAATTTGTGTACGCTATTCTGGAGAGTTAGAAAATGCACCAAATCTAATATTTATGTATGAATGTGTGAGAGGGGGAAATATTGTTGATGATAATTCCCCCTCCAAGGGAATAAACTATTAAGAATGAATGGTCGTCTAAATTGGTGAAAAGAAAGCTGAATGGATAGATAAAAATAAAATATGAAGACAATTTGTAAATGTAAACAATGGTATTGGGTGGACGTTATATAGTGTAAACAAACTTTATTTACACTCATCTATATAAAATGTCGAGAAAAAAGAGATATCTTAATTTCCAGTTTTGAAATCGGTTCAGCCTTTTCAACATTTTTCATAGAACAATACAGAGGAAGAATTGAGTCTTTGCCACCTACTCTGATTTTCAAATTTCCATATATTTACAATGCGATGTCGTAGACCTTAGATATTTCAAACAATGCATTCTGTTCGCTCAAATAATTTAAGTTTGAAATATCACATGTTAACACAAAGTTGCAAAGATATGAGGATTAGAAAATTTGAGCTTGTGTCAAATTCTATTCTTATTTTCCCGATATACTTATATTTGTAAATCTTTGTAAGATAATGTATGGTGAGTGAAGAAGGTGGCGCCAAAACAAGACCCAAACTAGTTCGTGTTCCAACGCCAAAACAAACAGTATGATCGATTACAGGAAAGTGGCCGGAAGTACTACAAGCTATATGCTATATAGATATATATATACTTTTAAACATATAAACTAAAAACCTAGGAAGTTTTAATTCTTTAAAGATCTTGCATGTGACTTAAATCAAAAAGGATAAAATGGGGGGGGGGGAGCAACCTTTTTATTATTTGACATTGCGCATTCTGACGTCTTTGTTTAATACTTCATGAGTATTTACTATTGAACCTGATGGCTACTATTTACCTGAAAAATGTCGATTTTTCAAATGCTTTTTTTTTACTTTTTTCTTCTAACGCTAATAAATTTTGAATAAAAGACCATTTTTCTTTCGATACCCCCCAGACATATTTATGTCTAGTTAGTTTTACGCACTGATACTTGAACATCTAGATTATTGAAAATTCTTCAGTTTTTAGGGGAGAATGAGTTCTCAACTTAGGGTGGTTGATCTTGAAGAAGTTTACTTTAGAATTATTAAATATCCTACCATCCTCTTCAGTAGAACAGGAGACTGGAGCAGAGAACCTTCCATCTCCAGCTCCAGTATACGCTAACACCTGGATATAATCATAAATAGACCAGGATATAAACTTTAGCTCCAGTATACACTAGCACCTGGATATAAGATATAATCATATATAAATAGACCGATGGGTTNGGGGGGGGGTTGCTTTTTATGCAATATTAAATTTCTGTCAGAATCGGAAAAGTAAATATAGCCCAAACATTTTTTTATTTCATTTAAATACATTTTTTAGAGGTAACCTTAATTGCAAGATGTATATGTTGGAGGTCAAAGTTTTACGGAAATAATTATCCATGTTTTGAAAGAAAAACTAATTAAAAGTTTGTCACCTGAATACTATAATTAGTGCTGGGTACTAATCCAGATAGTGCCGTTGTAGTTCCAATAACAGCACTTAGCCTAAACATCAATCAATCAATACATTATTTAATCACAACATTATTTAATCAAAACATTATTTAATCAAAGCATTATTTTATCACAACATTATTTAATCAAAACATTATTTAATCAAAGCATTATTAAATCAAAACATTACTTAATCAAAACATTATTTAATCACAACATTAATTAATCAAAACATTATTTAATCAAAGCATTATTAAATCAAAACATTATTTAATCAAAACATTATTTAATCAAAACATTATTTAATCAAAATATTATTCAGTCAAAACATTATTTATTAAAAACATTATTTATTCAAAACCTGATTTTATCAAAACATTATTTAATCAAAACATTAGTTTTTACCTGGTTGTATTGGGTATTGCTGGAACTATATATCTAGTTTACATGGCTGTATAGAGAAGAGCTTGAACTATATATCTCCAGTTTACCTGACTGTATTGAGTAGGGCTGGAACTATATATCTCTGGTTTACCTGGCTTTATTGAGTAGAGCTGGAACTATATATATCCAGTTTACCTGGCTGTATTGAGTAGGGCTGGAACTATATATCTCCAGTTTACTTGGCTGTATTGAGTAGAGCTGGAACTCTATATATCCAGTTTACCTGGCTGTATTGAGTAGGGCTGGAAATATATATAACCAGTTTACCTGGCTGTATTGAGTAGGGCTGGAACTATATATCTCCAGTTTACCTGGCTGTATTGAGTAGGGCTGAAACTATATATCTCCAGTTTACCTGGCTGTATTGAGTAGGGCTGGAAATATATATAACCAGTTTACCTGGCTGTATTGAGTAGGGCTGGAAATATATATAACCAGTTTACCTGGCTGTATTGAGTAGGGCTGGAACTATATATCTCTAGATTACCTGGCTGTATTGAGTAGGGCTGGAACTTTATATTTCTAGTTTACCTGGCTGTATTGAGTAGAGCTGGAACTATATATCTCTAGTTTACCTGGCTGTATTGAGTAGGGCTGGAACTATATATCTCCAGTTTACCTGGCTGTATTGAGTAGGGCTGGAACTATATATACCTGGCTGTATTGAGTAGGGCTGGAACTATATATCTCCAGTTTACCTGGCTGTATTGAGTAGGGCTGGAACTATATATCTCCAGTTTACCTGGCTGTATTGAGTAGGGCTGGAACTTCATCTCTCAGAGGAAAAGGAACATAAAGCACTCTATATCCCCTGATTTGTCCGTTCCAGGTGGGATGAGGGGGGGCTCGCCACTTCACGTGCACCCCTGTAGAGGACAGGGGCAAACATTCAACAGCCTCTGGGGCGTCTTCAGGGGCTAAAATATTTATTAAGGTTTCATACAAAAAGAGAACAGTTTGAGAAGTTACATGAATATTAATAATAAACAATGAACAAAGTGAGATGATAACGTTATATCCTAAAATTCAAGTTAATTATTTATCATGACAACGTACAGTGACATTAGGCGTAGTGAATAGTAAACCTATGTCATAACCGATTCATAAATACCATTTTAAATCTCTAGTTGAGTTACAAAGAGAAAAATATGTTCATTTTATCTTGAAATATGTTGAATTCTAACAATTTTCTTCGTAGTCTCTGCTACATATATCTGCAAGTGCTGCTAAAGAAATACAAATTTCAGTTGGAAAAATAAGAATATCTCATTCTTCCTCATTCAGACAAAGTGAATCGAACATGGTATTCTATAAATGGAGGGTCACTTAAATTTACGTCTAGATTTCCTTTAAAGGACACTTTAGTACTTCAAACCTAGCTCATAATTTGATTGTAAATTATTATCATTGTTCACCAAGATTGTCCCCTCTTCACATTATATAATTACTCCTTGGTTTGAGGCTTGAAACTCAAATAGTTCAGAACAAAACTTAAACCATTAAAAAAATAGAAGAAGTAAATATAAACATGATCCTAAACCTCAGGGACATCGTTGAGTGGTAAGATTAGCTTTAAAGGGACAGTAAGCGAAATTTCAAGTGACCCTCCATGCAAAGATGGCAATGTCTGATTCACAACGGTACCCTTGCAACCTTTATCTGATCTATAATGTGGAGGATAGTGTCGTTTTTTTATTTTAAAAAAGGTGAACAATGCCTTTAAACTCCCAATATATAAGAAAGTGGGGTTGAAGGGGTTAATTAATGAAGAAAATGAAACGTTTCATGAACCAACGGACCCTTAAAAATAATGGAAACTATATTTATACAATCTCTGTATAATACTCTGTATATAGCAACTAACTCAAGGGTTCTCCAAGAAACGAGGTTTCATTTATCCAAGTGTATTAGTATGAGACTGTAAGATTCAATACAAAATTAATGATTAATTATTTATATATTAAAACTATTTGCAGAGATAGTTTTAATCATTGAAAAAATAATTATAACTACAAGAACTATTGGTTTTAATAAACATTTTTTTGGAATATATCATCTTTTATTTTCGCACGATCTCTGCAAACAAAAGTCTAATTTGCGAATTACGTTTGAAAGTTTTTTTAAGAGAATTATTAGTTTTTGGCGACATTAAATTTCAATTTACCATCCTGGCAAAGATGGCAATGGTTGATTCACAATGGTACCCCTAACATCTTAGTCTTTTTAACCCTATTCCTGCTGGGGGGGGGGTCAATTTGACCCCCTCCCTGTAGTTTTTTTTACATAACTCAAAAAGTATTGGTCTGAGGCTGCTGAAATTTTCTGACTTTTCCTACATACCCAAAGAACTCCCTTTAGGCCTAAAACCGGGCTTTTTTCTGTAACAAACTAAATGTTTGTTTTGTCAGATTTTGATAAAATTTAGCTTTTTGGAAAGCCTTTGCCATAAGGAAACGAATTGCATAAGTTTTGCGAAAAAAATTCAAATTTTTTGCAAATAACCTGTTAAAAGAAATTTGCAATTTTTAGTTTTTCTTGATTAAAAATCAGGTTATTTAAAATTTTGCAAAATTTTTTGCATATTTGAAATGGCATGGTCAAGGGCTTTTCAAAAATGTATAATTTTTCATTTTTTGGACAAATTTGTTTTGCAAACATTTTTATTATCTTACTGGATTTTGGGATAAAAAATTCAATTTTGCAAATTTGCAATTTTTTTTGCAGATTCTAAAAGTAGAGCACAAGAGCTTTCCAATGATGTATCATTTGTCGTATTTGGACATCAAACATGGCATTTAGAGGGGGGGAACTTATTGACCCCCCCCCCCAGCATATCCTGGTTTTCAAGTACCCCAGCAGAGATAGGGTTAACTGTGTATTCTCTACAAAGTGACTAGTCCATTTCTATTGCGGGAAAACAGATCTTAAGTAAATACTTTTAATTAGACAAAAAAACAATATCTTCCACATTATTGATTTCAGGTTTCAGGCGTACCGTTGTAAACTGGGTCTTGACATCTTTGCATAAAGGTTTTCTTGAAATTACGCTGATAGTCCATCTCAAATAGATTCTAGTACAATAGATGGCAACGTAGAATTTGTACACTCTACTCACACGTAACAATTTTCAACTTAGTTTTTGTGTCCGACAAAATTATCAACTATAGTGATAATTTTAAAATGAAGTGGGTGAGTAAAATAAGTAGAAATTTTATGTATTCTTTATTTTCTGTTTGTACACTTTTTATTTAATCTTGGAAATCATGTCAACAAATATGAGAAAATTTCGTTTTCCTTGTTATATTTGACACTTGTGACGTCGTGTATAATTGGTCCATATCTCTGTTGCCACCTATTATTACCTGCTTCCAGGGTTTGTCCAACAACTATATCTGAGAGAGGACCTTCTCCGTGTCTATTCACTGCCTGTTCACCAACAATATTCAAAAATAAAGAAATGTAAAACAATCTTAAGAAAATAAACATTAAAAACATATTAAGAACTCGGATCATAATATGCAAAAAAGATAATTTGCAAATATTTACTTTTTAAAGAATTATAAAACAATTATTATTCTTAGCGAGAAGTTTGCTGCAATTCAAGAATATAAAAATTTGACATCTTTTTTATGTTTTAAACAAATATTTAATTGAATATTGACAATTCTTTACATTTCCAGCAGTTCTGATTCACAATGACAGTTTGGAAGTAAAATTCAAATTGGAAAATGCAAAACAACTCCAAATATTGCAAAATCAAGAACCAAGATCAGGATCAGAATAATGCAAATTCCTGAATCACAATTTCATATTTGCTGAATTTCCGCAACCTTCGCAGTCTACAAATAATTATTATTATAAATAATAATAATAATAATAATAATAATAATAATAATAATAATATTAATAATAAACAATAATAATAAAAATAATAATGATACCTAAACTGATGTCTTGTTCTATCCCAATGGTATCTATCTACATCGTAGAACATGTATGGTAGATCCGTCCTGAAAATAGAATACGATATTTGATTAATTGATTAATTGATTGATTGATTAATAAATCCGATATTATATCTAAGAATAGCTCCGTGGGAGAGCTCTGTATCGCATTGATTGATTGATTGGTCAATTGATTAATGCCATCCACCAAATATCTGAGAATAGCTCTGTGACTAAGCTCTGTATTAGGTTAATTGATTGATTTATGAATTGATTAATTGATTGATTGATTATTGTCACCTACCCAAACTCTCTAACTCCGATATTATATCTGAGAATAGCTCCGTGACTAAGCTCTGTATTAGGTTAATTGATTGATTTATTAATTGATTAATTGATTGATTGATTGATTATTGTCACCTACCCAAACTCTCTAACTCCAATATTATATCTGAGAATAGCTCCGTGACTGAGTTCTGGGCCAGGTTGATCCCACATCACCTGAATATTTTTTATTCATTTATCCATGAATATTGAACAATAATAAAAAATGTTGGATTTTACGCTTGATATTGGTTCTGAATTTTCAGGTGAATCCCTCTTTTTACTGATAAGTGATTACTGGTTGCTATAGTCAATCACATTGTAAATAAATTGTAAGTAAAATATTACTTTGTAGTGCACTCCCTTTTTGAGATTTCCAGATATGAGCCCGTGAACTTTTATAGTATCTGTAAATCGACCTCACTGGCAGAAAAGGTTTTCACTCTTGGAGATAGAGAATCCTCGGGGTTAGAAATTGTCATCAGTCTCATATTACGTTGAAAATTGAAAAATTGAAACATTGAACAAATACAATATATTGAAATAGTTAGAAAGTAAATAAAACATGGGGGAATACACTGGTTTAGAAATGATACTTTTGAGGTCTTATATAAGTTTTTTATTGTTTAAAAAATATCTAAAACAATCCAAAAAAAATGAAGAAAAAATTTAGCTTTAAAATTAAAGAATAGTTTGCCACAGAGAATTTCAAAATTTTATAAAATGAAATCAGATAACTTTCAAGAAACATTATCTTAAAGGGACTGTAAGCATAACTTTCAGGACACATATATCTTAAAGAGACTGTAAGCATAATTTCAAGTAACCTTCCAAGCAAAGATGGCGAGATGCCCAATTCACAACTGTGTCCGTAAAAGCTCTGTCTTATCAAGTTGTAAGAATGAGATATCAATGTTTTTAAATTTGAAAATTGATTATTTTCAGTTGCTGTTTCTCTCCAAAAGTGACTGTCGAATGACATTGTCCTCCACACTACTGATAAAATAAAGGTTTCAAGGGTACAGTTATGAATCAGGCATTTCCATCATTGCGCGGAGGCCAGGTTTCTTGAAATTACACTTACAGTTCATTTAAAGGATAAAAGTACAGAGAGAGACATAAAGTAAAAGCATTATATACCTGTAACTGAGTAGGAGAAAGAGGACTGATCCTAATATTTTGAGCAACTCCTTCGGGTCTCTCTCCATCCGTGATAAACTAGAAATAGCAGGGATATAAAAAAGGGGTATATAATTAAAAGGACAATAGGGGTATAATACAGAGATAGCAGGGGTATAATACAGAGTTAGCAGGGGTATAATACAGAGATATCAGGGGTATAATACAGGGATAGAAGGAGTATATAATACAGGGATAGCAGAGGTATAATACAGGGATAGCAGAGGTATAATACAGGGATAGCAGGCCGGTATAAAACAAAGATGGCAGGGGTATAATACAGGAATAGCAAGGATTTAAAACAGGAATAGCAGAGACATAATACAGGAATAGCAGGGATATAATACAGGAATGGCAGGGATATAGTACAGGGATAGTTATAGAGCCGATGGTTTTAATACAATAACAATATTATCAGGTTCTCTAGTAAACCAAGCCCCGGAGAAATAAACCTACTCCTACTGATATCAAACCCCGGAGAAATAAACCTACTCCTACTGATATCAAACCCCGGAGAAATAAACCTACTCCTACTGATATCAAACCCCGGAGAAATAAACCTACTCCTACTGATATCAAACTATTAGAGAAACCTGCTCCAGCTATTATTCTATCCAGGAGAGATAAAAAAGAAATTTATTTGAAATATGGAACCAAACAAGAAAATATGGATAAAATGTTGTTTAATACTAGACAACTTTCAAGAAAACCAAAAACTATTTGCAAACCTAGAAGAGATATTTTAATTTTAACAAGTAGAAAATACAAAAACTTATCTAATTCAAACAAATGAACAAATGCAAGTTTCGTCAAAATTATGACCAATAATTTGTTTATCCAGGTCTATTTAAAACATAAAAATTCCAAACACTCGCCTCGAACCCTAATTTCTTACCACAATATTAATGCTTTTGAACTTTAATATTAATAAATGATGTGTCAGCTGGATAATATTGTCAAAAATATCGAATGATGAAGTCATAAAAAATAAAAGGATTAGAAAATTGAGTCTGTGGCGAGTGTTCAGGTCCTTTCCATCAAATAGAACCGATAATTGATTTCTCTAGATTAAAAATGTATTATTGTACAAATTGTAGTTTTGCTATTTACCTGAAGCACCCGTCCCTCTTTACTCCGGCCGAGCTCATTCTCCGCAAAGACTCGAACCTGGTACAGCAGTGCAGGACGCAGACCAGAGATTATTACATCGTTCACCTTTATATTAACATTTTTATATCAACTTTTCTTTTTATTAAAGGGACTGTAAGCTTAGTTTCAAGTGACCCGCCATGCTACGATTGCAATGTCCGATTCACATAAAAGCTTTGGCTGATCAAGTATGAATTAGACATCAATGTTTATAAATTTAAAAACTGATTATTTTCAATTGTGAATACTCGAGTATATACTATATAGTTTCAGTGAAAGTAAATATTTCCATTTACTGATAGCGCCGAATGAAGGATTCATAACTCTCTAATTGGATAATGAGATAGACAGAAAGATAGATGTTACCGCCATACTATTTCTATTGGTTCAGAATAGATAACAAACACATGACTGAACCCTGATTGGATCAGGCGCCAATGGACTCGGCATTAAGGAGTGACTCTTCAAAAAAGACTTGCGCAGGAAATCATATGGGAGTAATTAAAATTAAACACTTTATTTACCTAAAAAAAATCTAAATTTTCTTTAGATTAAGGTTTTAAGAGTACCGTTAGGAATCAGGCATTGCCATATTTGGAAGGAGGGTCAGATGAAATTACGCTTACAGTCCCTTTAAAGGAACAAATTGCCCGTCTCAATCTCAAACTATTAAGGTCCGCGACATCAGGTTTCAAAGATATAAGGATTTGAAAATTAGAATTTCAAGCGAATAGTTTCAAATTTTAAAATTATAAAATGTATCATATATATTTCAAACTTTTAAATATTTATTGGCATTTGACGTTTAGATTTAAACTTGATTTTTATTACCTGTCCATACAATGTTTTATCCTCAGATCCACCTTCCCAACTTTCTGAAAAAATATTTTGTTGAATTTAAAAAAAAATTTATTTTCCAAAATTAGAAAATAATTTACTGGATTTTTCTTTTTTATCTTCGTCTTCCAAATGAACTGATTTTTTGTCACAAACTCTGATTTTCGAATCTCTATATCTGTGCCACCCGATGTTGTAGACCCTTGATATTTCAAACTATGAATTCTGTTAGATCAAAGTGTCTAAGTTTGAAATATAAAATGTTTAAACCATGCATCAGGTTGCAAAGATATAGGCATTAGAAAGTTTGACTTTGTGGTATAAAATTTTGCATAACATTCTCCATATTATTTTTCTTCTTTTCTGATCTTTTTTACATCAATTTTAAGTAATTTTCATATTAAAAATCTTTTAGAAAAAAATGCTTTTCTTTCACTTTGGTGTAAAATCAAAACTTGGAAAGCTACAAGGTCACAAAGTACAACATGTAATTTTGCAGAAATATGAACATGAACACTTGGACAAGATTGCAATTATTTAACTTCTCCCCTTCATATCTACTATTCTCCCTATCAAACTCTCCTTTTAATCGAATCCCGCTATCTAATGTGGCAACTTTTGAAAATTGAGAGATAAGTTTTAGCTATTTTTGCTGGGTTCCAATCACAGGATATCCAAAAGAAATAATTTGATCCTTCTGACGAAAAAAGTTAATCTTTGGATTCTCAATAGAAATACTTCTACTAATCTTACCATGCTGTTTCTTCCACTCTACAACGAATCGCTCTATCTTTGGTTTAGATTGTGAGACAGACCAGGATATCCGAGCAGTTCTTGAGGTAACACTGGACAAGGTTAGGTTCTCAGGAGACTCCGGGGGTTCTAGAAGTACAGGAGACTAACTTAATTCTAATTATTTTCAAAGGTGAATAATGCATCTCAACGATAACGTTAAAACACCTAAAAATAAAAAGATATCTCCCTCAATTTTACTCTTTTCATCAAGAATCATTTAAACTACGGTGTTTCCACTATTAGGATGAGACTGTAAAGATGACCCAAATATCTAAAATTCAATTCTATGAATCCTAAGGATGTCAAAATATTTTAAAGCTTCTCAATTTTACAAAACATCTATTTAAATAGAGAAATAATTCGTGTGATGGCTGGCTAGCTGGCTTTATACATTGATAAAACTAGCTGGATTTATACATTGATAAAACTAGCTGGATTTATACATTGATAAAACTAACTAGACTTATACATTGATGAAACTAGCTGGATTTATACATTGATAAAACTAGCTGGATTTATACATTGATAAAACTAGCTGGTTTTATACATTGATAAAACTAGCTGGTTTTATACATTGATAAAACTAGCTGGATTTATACATTGATAAAACTTGCTGGATGACAATTAAGCAATCTTCTTTGTATTCGACGTTATATCTTAATGGCAAAAGTATTAGTATAAGTATATTTTTTTCGTACACATAGATAATTATTAAATGAATACACAGCACAATGCCTGTGTTCTGTGCGTTGGACTATAAAATCACAACTTCTATGGATCCTGCTGTAAAAAATGTTTAAAAAAAATATTGGTTTCTAGGTAGCATAAGCGATAAAATTAAAATTCTCACCCCAAATTTGAAGTTGAATATGATAGAAGGATTTTCCGAAAGGATTCGAGGCCTGGCATTCAAATCTCCCACTGTCCGTGTTTCGCGCATTCCTAATCTCAAACTTGCTGGTCACGTGTTCCAGTTCCCGGATTACTGTGATGGATGTCCGTCCTGGTTCAGCAACCAGCTCCCGTCCTCCCTTCACCCAGGAGATAGAGATAGGATCATCTCCGCGAGCCTTGCAGAGCAGTTCTACAGGTCGACCCTATAGGATTCAGTAAATTCTTCTCAAGGTATAAATTAGAGCATTGGGTGATATCTTATCCTTGAAACTATTAAAAATAATAAATGTAGATTTGGAATAAATCTTGAAGGATTAAGAAACTCCAATTCTCAGGAACTGATCTGTGTAAGTGGTGGAAGGTATTATCTACTTAAGGAGAGATTTAATTCTCCGAATATTTAGTTCTTGTCTCTCGACCCTCTAGCAAGGTATTTAACAGGGTTAAATATATTCTAAATTTACACACAGCAGTTTTACCTGGGGGGGTTAAGTATATGATGAATAGACTAAAGGATGAAAAAATGAATTAATGGAAGGATTAGTTAAAAAATGAATTAAAGCATTAAATGAAGGAAGGATTAAATAATGAATTAAAAGATTAAATGAAGTATGGATTAATGAATAAATGAATCCCTGATGTACGGAGAGAATTCCTTCAGTCTCCATCATAAATCTCGGTGGAGCTGAAATATGTCAAGTTTGGTAAAAATCATTAGTACTGGAACCCCTGATACACTTTTCTACAAGTTTAGTTCTGGAACCCCTAATATACTTTTCTACAAGTTAAATCCTGAACCCCTAATATACTTTTCTACAAGTTTAGTCCTGGAGCCCTTAATATACTTTTCTACAAGTTTAGTCCTGGAACCCCTAATATACTTTTCTACAAGTTTAGTCCTGGAACCCCTAATATACTTTTCTACAAGTTTAGTCCTGGAACCCATGATATACTTCTCTACAATTTTCGTCCTGGAACCCTGATATACTTTTCTACAAGTTTAGTCCTGGAACCCCTGACATATCTTTACAAGTTTAGTCCTGGAGCCCCAGATATACTTTTCTACAAGTTTAGTCCTGACCCTCATATACTTTTCTACAAGTTTAGTCCTGGAACCCTAATATACTTGTCTACAAGTTTAGTCCTGGAACCCCTAATATACTTTTCTACAAGTTTAATCCTGGAACCCCTGACATAATTTTCTACAAGTATAGTCCTGGAACCCCTAATATACTTTTCTACAAGTTTAATCCTTGAACCCATAACATAATTTTCTACAAGTTTAGTCCTGGAACCCCTGATATACTTTTCTACAAGTTTAGTCCTGGAGCCCCAGATATACTTTTCTACAAGTTTAGTCCTGGAACCCTTGATATACTTTTCTACAAGTTTAGTCCTGGAACCCCTGATATACTTTTCTACAAGTTTAGTCCTGGAGCCCCAGATATACTTTTCTACAAGTTTAGTCCTGGAACCCTTGATATACTTTTCTACAAGTTTAGTCCTAGAACCCCTATAATATACTTTTCTACAAGTTTAGTCCTGGAACCCCTATAATATACTTTCCTATAAGTTTAGTCTGACAACCGTAAAGTTTGCAAAGTAGTTCTTAATCATGGAACTTTCATTACAGTTTATAAATTTAAAACTTTATTAAATGAACTTTTAACAATTTTAAATTCCTAACACGTTGTACGAAAATATGAACAGAAAGGAATTGAGTCTTTGCCACAAACTCAAATTTTCTAATTCCTATATCTTTGCAATATGATAGTGTAAACATTTTATATTTCAAACTTAGATTATTTGATTTCGTTTGAAATGTATAAGGTCTATGACATTGGGTTTTAAAGATATAGTTATTAGAAAATAAGAGTTTGTGGCAAAGACTCAATTCCTTTGTCCAAGAAAATTTATTTAAGGTTGTATGGTTCCCATTTATTTTTTTAGTTGGCAATACCAAAGAGAATAATCAACTTCTATAAAAAACTCTTAATTTTAAAACAAAAATAAGAATAACTATTGAAAATAATATTGTTTAATACAGTGATAACTGATAACCAGAAAACTGCACAATTACTGTGTCGCATGCTCACTGGAGTATTTAAAGTCATAACTTTAGTCTAAAAGTCACGTTCATATTTCCGAGTTTTCTGGTTATCACTGTAGGTCAAGAAGTTATGGTCCCTGTAAAGTTGTGGTGTGGTCCCTACCATTTATCTTTAAGGAGACCGAGGTTGAGATTGCTTCTCCGACACCATTCTCCGCTGAGCAAGTGTATTCACCCTCATCCCTGGAGAACAATGTTTAAACCTAGTTTTATTATCTATCTCCGTCATAATTTAATGAATTGGAAAAATATAATTTGCGCCGGATATATGTATAATTGCATTAAAACTTGAAAAACAAACCGAATAAATAAACGTTAAATTAAAAATTAAAGGAATTGAGTCTTTGCCACAAACTCAAATTTTTTAATTCCCATATCATTGCAAACTTAAATCTTTTTTATCTAAAAGAGTTCAATTTCTTGGTCTAAAACTAGATAAGTTAAAAAGCTGATGTCCTCAAAACTAAACTTTGTGGCATCAATTATACTTTTTTTAGAAATTGGATTGGTTGTCTTATGCTTTATTTGTAGACAGATTTATATGTTTAAATGTTATCCAAACCGTTAAATCTACAAAATGTGAACTGTGTTGATCTAGAGTTTTCTTTGATGAAAGTTTTATAAAGTTGTTTTCTGTGCTCTGTGAGTGAAAACTTGAGTTATTTATGAACATTATAGAGACTCCAGTTCCAGGATTTTAAAGCTGGGTAATAATTCACTAAACTTTAAGATTTCACGGATTCTACAGCTAGAGCTAAACCATTCAGAACATTTTCATAGAAAATTTTAAACTTTCTTTTTTGAGATTTAGAAATTGGGCTTATATAGTAAAGGGAGTTTTCGCAAAAATGAAAGAGGGTATAAGCTTACAGCAAAAATTAAGCGTTTTAGGTCGCTGCTAATCTTACTTCTATCTGTTGCGTCTAAGGAGAAAATTGTTAAAAACGGCTCATGCTGAAGAAAGTAGCGTCCATACAAATTCAGAAAGTTGCAACATTCAACTCGGGTCGTAAAATAATCAATTTAATTCCAAACAACTCATTCAGATGTTACAAACAAAAGTCATCGATTATTTTTCGACTCATTCGTATATAGTTAATATTTCATAATATGTTTGATATTGTTCTTTTAAATAATATTTCGCTGGCGCTGGATTTTCGAACATTCCTGAGAAATATGAAAATGTCTTCTTCATTATCAAAAATCCTGGAAACAGGAATATATGTTTTCAAACTAAGATCATAAAAAAATTAAAAAATATTATGAAATATCAACTATTATACGAATGCGCCAATAAACCATCGATGATTATTGGTTGTAATATATGAATGATTTTTTTTGGAATTAAATTGATTTTTTTACGATTCGAGTTGAATGTTGCAACTTTCTTAATTTGTATGGACGCTACTTTATTCGGTATAATTATTTTCTCCTTAAAGACGCAACAGATAGAAGTAATAGCAATCAAAAGCGCTTATTTTTTACCGTAAGCCCATACCCCCTTTCATTTTTCGCGAACTGCGAAATGCAGTAGGAAAACTGAAGATAAAGGAACGTAACGTAAAGGAACTGAGATTGTGCTGGCAACTTCTGATTTTCTAATCTCTTTATCTTTGCAATCAAATTTAAGAGACATTAGATATATCAAACTATGAATTTTGTTACATTAAGTTTCAAACGTCAAAGCTTTAAAGGTTTTTTACCACCAGGATGCAAAGATATGGGCATCAGTAAATATGCGTATGTGGCAATGCATTTGAAACGGTTAAAACTGCATTGGCTTTTAAAGTGTTTATAATACGCAAATTTTTGTCTAACATTTTTACTCTGGATCAGCTAAGGTTTTCATAATATGTTCATATATTAAATGCGCTCTAACAAAATGTATGAAACAAAACAAGAATGAAAGATAAAAACATGTTTTTCTCCAGGGTTAAAATCGTTCCTGACTGCAGCCCTGGATATGATCAAGGTTCCGTTATCCTGTATTTCCAAATCCTCTCCTCTCCTACTCAATCCAAGGGTGGAGTAAACCATCAAATCCCCACCTAAACAAAATACAAATTTATCGTCAACAAAAAAATTATAATTTTTTTTTGTTTTTCGTCTTTCGTTGTCGTTTTAATTCACTATTTCTCTTTATAATATATTTTCTTCTTTTTTATCACAAACTTAAATTTTTTAATCCCAATATATTTGCAACCTGATTTCGTAAACCTTTGATATTTCAAACTTCGAATTCTGTTGAATCAAACAGTCTGATTTAAAATATCAAAGGTTTACAACATTTGAGTCTGTGGCAAAGCTTCAGTTCTTATTCTTTGCAAATTTGTTTCTCGGTTTTTTTTTATTTCTCCTTCTTAGCTTTTCTTTAAACCCTTCTCCACAATTCTGTCCAATAAATCTTTATAAATGTACACTTGTTTCCAACCCCCCGCACAGTTTTATAAGAAAATATAGAAAAACAAGTAAAAACATTATTCAAGAAATAACCAGTTATAATACTGTTTTTCAGTGTCGACTCCAAGCAAAGATTAAATTTTATTTTTATAATGAATATGTATTGTATATATATAATTATAATGAGTACACCAAAATAAAGTGGAAAAGAAAAACTAGATAATTTTTATACATGGTCGCCAGATTAAAACGGTAAAAAAGGTGACCTGGGATGGTAACATTTTGATGACTAATCGTTTTTTTTATTTAGATTAAAAAATACCAAAATAAAATGAGTTTCTGAAATATCATTATTTTAATATTTTTAGAATATTCAAGTGTAATTTCATTATGGCACTGTGTGAATTGAGTATTTGCCACAAGTGTTATTTTCTAATTCCTGTTTAGACCTGATATCGTTAATCGTAGTTATTAACTTTGAACTTTGAAATGCCAAAGGTCTTCACCATCAGGGTGCAAAGATAAAGAGATTAGAAAATTTAATGTTTTTGCAGGCAAAGACTTTAATACTTTATTAGAACTTTGCAAAATCATTACTTTGAAACAAAAGTAAGAAATGAGCGTTTTCAGCTTTAAAATAATTTTGTCAAAGGCTACAAAAAAGTATGATTTACTAGGTAAAGGTAACCTAAGAGAACCTGCCTGGAAACCCTTCAAAATTTGTAAATTTGTATGCATCATTTTTATTGGCTGTGTTGATCCGAGTGAATGATTACTAAGGACTGATGTGTGGAATCTATAGAACCGGAAACTGTTAAATTTCTTCAATATTTACAATATAGAGAATCAATTTCCAAAAACTATTTCCTTATTGAGTCATAAAAAGAAGATTGAAGTTTCTTCACCATTATGTTGAGAGGGAAATAAATAATTTTTATGGAAAATAACAATAAATAAGTTTAAAAATTAAAATAATGGTAGTTCACGGGCAGCTGTAGTACATTTGAATTTCCGAGCCGGGTCGAAGTTTTCCGGTCCCAGTTTGTACCGTATCGCCCGGACATATAATCAGATGGTAGGGCAAACCGTGTCAGTTAGTCTAGCAACTTTTATAGTTTGAAATGTCAAAATACTACATCAGGTGGGAAAGATGTAAGGGTTTGAAAAATTGGAGTATGAGAAGAGTAGGGCTGGGCAAAGTTCTGTTAACGAAACTGAGGTTTCCGAAAATTAACGGAAGAGTCCGTTAACGAAAGACAAAAACTGTTAATTTTTAATTGTTAACGTAACGAATTATTAGCCGTTTTTGAAAAAAAACTTACGGTTGAAAGCGAAAACGAAACGAGAGGAATTTTAAAAAACGGCAACTTTCGGCTAAAATTGCATAACACTTTGAAGTACTATTTTGTTTTCTAGAAAAGTATTAAATAATGCTCAGTTTATAGAAAAAAGTATACAGAAAGTTTAAATATATTGGATACAAAAGAATCTTAATAAAAGGAAATGAACAGAGGAAATAAAAGTATATAGACTATATCTAGAATCTACTATATTGTCTCCGTATCTATCTAACTTTACGCCAGCTAAGGTCTGATAAAAAAGAACAAAAAATCCTGGGTTAAAAGATACTTCATTTTGCAAAAGTTTTATGAATTTTCATCCAATTTCAGAATGAATATGTGAAAAAAAGTTAGGGATATGAAGCTAAACGAATAAAAAGAATGGTATTAGGGTTTCCACTTTAGAATATTTATATCTTGGTTTCCACTCTAAAATGATTATATCAGGGTTTCACTCTAAAAAAATTATCTCAGGGTTTCAACTCTAAAATAATGATATCAGGGTTTCCACTCTAAAATAATTATATCAGGGTTTCCACTCTAAAATAATTATATCAGGGTTTCCACTCTAAAATAATTATATCTGGGTTTACACTCTAAAATTATGATATCAGGGTTTCCACTCTAAAATAATTATATCAGGGTTTCCACTCTAAAATAATTTATCAGGGTTTCCCACTCTAAAATAATTTTATCAGGGTTTAAACTCTAAAATGAAAAATTAATTAAGATGAGAAGAGAAACGTTGTGATTAAACCCCGGGATGAAATGGTAAATGTTGAGCACACAACAGGGTTTAATTCTGAACCCATAGTTTAATGGTTAAATTTGTGAAAATCATTTAATAAAATTGAGAGATATTTCCCCCCTTTCTATTCCTCATATAAACCTGTGGAATAGAAAGACGAAATTTTGTAATCTTTTTATATTTGATATTGTTATGGAATAAATTGTTTTACCGGTAGAATAAACTTATTAAGTGAAATGGGTCCTCTTCCACAGTTTTATGGGGCTCTCTGTATAGACAGACACTCTTTTTCTTTTCTTCCATTAAACATTCCTCCTTCCCCCCTTGCTATCTCCATAATTTCTTCAACTTTAACGCTGTAACTTTGAATTTATTCATTAGATTCATTTCATGAAATTGTTCCAAAGCCTACAAGGATTATTATAACTTAATTTGATGATTATTGTGCAAATTCCATTTATTATAACAAGATGAAATTATCAACAAAATATACCTATTGAATTCATTTTCTAAAGTGTTTTTCTGGTTAATGCTTGGTGCTCAGAAGCAACCATTACAGGGTGTCATGAAAAAAAACATTGAGGAGGGGGTGAGGGGCTTTCTTTTTTCTAGATTTAATACAATAACTGTTAATTATTAACTTCTATCTCTAACTCTATTTGTCTTCTCAAAACGTCTGAGCCAGAATATGATTTGAACGGGTTCGAAAGATGTTGAACTTTAATCTAATATCAAAACTTTTGTATAAAGCGCTAAGCTACATCGCTTGAGTTGATATTCACTGTAACAACTTTTAAGTTTCAGGGATACGGTTATATTTGATCCTTCAATCTTAGTTATTCCTAACAGATAAAACCCCCAATTCATTTTATAACAATAAACAGCAATCGCTTGGTCTTGGGATTAACAACACACAAGTTTTGACCTCTTGAAAAACTATTCAGGGTATTCTTAAAATCATTGAAGAAAATAAAAGATACTTTAATATCATGAGAATTATCACTTTTAAAAAGTTGACAATCAGACACATTGATTAAAAAACTATGAAAATTAAGCTAAAATATTCTAGGCCTCATACCTTTTTGTAGCCCTAATCATGTAGATTTGAAAACTTGCTTCTAGATTTGTTTAATTTGGAAAATTCTGATGGATTTTTGCGTGAGAGAATTGCTTAGGATTCTGTCAAGACAATTTATCACTGCAAACTCTAGATACATTTAAGTCCCAGTCAAAGGCAAAGCCGAGCAATTGCGGAAAAAATCTTAATAAATAATTAAATGTCTTACTTTTAATATAGTCAATTATGGGGAGAAGTACAGTACGAGAATAGGGTCGGACCTGTACGAATTTAGTAGAGCTTTCATAATTCCTGACATTTTGAAAGGTCAGTGTCGTCTAGCTACCTGATTTGAGATGTCAGTGTCGTCTAGCGACCTGATTTGAGATGTCAGTGTCGTCTAGCTACCTGATTTGAGATGTCAGTGTCGTTTAGCTACCTGATTTGAGATGTCAGTGTCGTCTAGCTACCTGATTTGACCGTCCACTTAAGAACCGGAGGAGGAACTCCTCGGACCTCACAAGGAAATGCTACAGATTGTCCTTCAATGGCGGATTGTGATACTGGAGCATTGATCCAGGTCGGGGGCACTGAAGTCAACAAATTCGATTAATAAATTTTTAAACAAATTTCAGGAATGTTCATGAATTTTCTTAAAGAAGCAGGTCGAATTATTTGTTATCGAAATCCTATGTTTCTTGATTTTTGCGTCCATAAATAGAGCTTTTTCAAGGGAATTGAGTCTTTCCCACAATCTAAGTTTGAAATGCCAAAGGTTTACACCAATAGGTTACGAAGATATAGGGATTCAAAAATTAGAGCCATAATCATCACATTGTATTGAAGCAGATTTAGTCTAAATTTATCCTAAACCCTTCTTTTTAAATCCATGAACACTCTCCGAAAATAACAAACTTTCTGCTTTTCTGCTAGAATTCTATGTTTTGCTGTGTACAGTGAACACCAGTAATATCTAGTGTTTATAGTGCAAA
This sequence comes from Eurytemora carolleeae, assembly GCF_000591075.1. NCBI lineage: Eukaryota > Metazoa > Arthropoda > Copepoda > Calanoida > Temoridae > Eurytemora > Eurytemora carolleeae. The sequence goes on along the minus strand of NW_019396259.1, from coordinate 522,069 downwards.
TTGGACACTTTTGTTTACACAACAAACATATTCTTGGGTTGCTTTCTTTATAAATTTCAAAGTTATATTAATTTTAAATGGACTGTTGACGCGATTTAAAATGACTCTCCATTTATAGAATCGCGACGGTAAATTCAAACTATTGATAATGGAGAAACTATTTTCCAAGATTATAATGCAAAGAAAGTCATTTCAGAGGTGTACGCAACTGCAATTAGCTTTCCGTGCATTATAACCTTGCCATTATCTAATTATGGATCATGGAGAATTCCTATTTTTTTTGCTGAAATTTAAGTTGCTTTGAGAACCATTTGAAGTCTTTAGCACTGAATAGTGAATATGTATACAGTCGAGTTCCTCGGCACCATTAAGAAAATATAAATATCTCTGTCAGATTAAGATTTAAAGGGTACCGTTGTAAATCGGACATGCGGCTTCAAAATGTAGGTCTATATTTAAGATTTCATATACAGTCCCTTTAAGTAACTGATTTTAGTAATGTATTTTTTAATGGTTAGAATCTTTTTTCGAAATTGAGTTGGGGTTTAAACTGGCGTGCATTCAAAATATGACGCCTTTTTACTAAAACATTATATGAGAGTTTGAACCAAGTGCAGAAAAGTAGAAAATTTGCAGATTATTCAAAATTGAACGAAAGATAAAGTGCTGGTGCTTGTGCGAAATATGTGTTGCATGCAAAATTAATTTGTGCAATGTGCTACTTGCCTTTAACCAGAAGAACAGCTGTTTCAGCGACAGCTGCTACATCATTCTTTGCCACACAGGTATAATTCCCTGAGTGGCGGCTGGTCAGATCAGATATGGCCAGCATGGATGTCAAAGAGTCTATTCTAGTGACTCGAACAGACTCGTCCGACTCCAGGTCCTGTCCATCTCTAAACCACGAGACCAGGAGAGGAGGATCTCCCTCTATAACGAAGCAGGTCTGACGAACTCCCTTAGAACCCTCCACCAAGTCTCCGAGGAAGGTGAAAGGTTGAATCTTTGGTGCGACTAGGAAAAGTGCAGTGCAAGGAAAATACAAGAATAATTAGAACGTACCCTTGACTTCAACAAAGAAGAAAATATCCGTATCTCCGGCAGGATTGGAAGCCCGACAACTATAGTTCCCTATATGATGCTCCCCCAGTTTATTTATCCGGAGTATTGAGTCGTGACCGACAAAATTAACTTCGGCCTCCATTGAATCCGAAATGTTTGCCCCGTTCTTTAGCCAAATCATTGTAATGGGTTCATCCCCCTCAATTACTGAGCAAAGTAATGATACGCGTTCATCTATAGTAAGGGATCTATGCGTTTCACCGGGCTTCTGAATTCGCGGAGGAACTGAAAGTAAAAAATCTGGTTTAGAAAAAAAAAACGCGGGAAAACATGAAAATCCTAGAAAGGTGGCCATTTTGAATTTTGCAAGGATTGAACTGATGAACCGATATGTCCTCCATTGTGACACATGGTTCAAATGTGAGTTCAGGCCTCAATATGCAATGAGAGAGCCCATCATCTCAAGTTAGACAATGTTGGGATGAAAACTGAAATATTTTTATTAATAATTTGTAAAGTTTGAATGAGATCTGAATGGATGAAAATCTATGAATACAAATACAAAATTAGGAACATATTCTCGATTCCAAAGTTTAATAAGATTGAGAGAACTGTTGAAAAAATGTATTTACATTTCAACTAATTCCCCGAATTATAAAATTTAAATAATACATGTTTCTTTTAAAATTAACAACATATATACAAACAAGCTGGGTTTACTAACCTATGACCTTCAGCAGCGTGTGTTTGGAAGCGACCTGACCCTGCCTGTTGGACGCGGCGCAAGAGTAGCTTCCGGCGTCCTGAGCTGATATCGTTGATATCTCCATGGTTCCATTCGTAAACACCTGAACCTTGCCATCTGTGCGCAATTCTCGTCCATCTAAAGTTTAACAATTAGACGCTTGATTTAAATCTACATTAATCATCATTATTTCAAGCAATGAAGACCTTATGACGACCTTTAGAATAGAATAAAAGAGACATTATACATTTTTAGTGGATTAACTACAAGCAAAGGAGTTTTTACAACAAACTGAAATTTCTAATCCCTATATCTTTGGAACCTAATTGTGTTTCAAACTTAGACCATTTAATCTTAAAGAGTTCATAGTTTAAAATATCAATTTAAACAACAACATCGGGTTGCAAAGATACAGCGATTTAAAAACTAGAGTTTGTGGCAAAAACTTATTTCCTTTAAATCAATTTATGAAATAGTACTCGATGCATTGGGTCATGCAGCTTAGGATTAATGAGATAGATTGCATTGCGTAATGCGCATTAAAAAAAGAATAAATCTTTTGTCCAATCTGCTTAATCTGTGGGATAATTAGATTTAACAATCAAATGTTTTTTAAAAAATAATATACACCAAATTAAGAAAAAAAACTTCAAACAAAAACAAACTTTACTAAATTCTAAAAGCATAATTTACCATTGCACTATGCCCTACAAAAAAGAACATTAATAAGGATTAAGATTAAAAAAGTACCATTTTGTAGATTTTTGTTTGATATTTATTTATTTATTTTCATTTTAGATATATTTTAAAGTCGAATTTTTTTTACAGTCAAGACTCAAGTTCAATAAAATATGCATCTTTGCAATAGAATTACAAACCATGCAGCAAATTTGAGATTCAAAAGAAAATTCTTCACAATCAAAAAAAGAAATATAATCATATTTCATCAATTTTTCCAAACAAATAATTTCTCTAAAAAAATGTCAAATATTTATTTATCACGCTTTAATAGTCATTGAGTAAATAGATATACTACAGAAGGGAGAAAGGGAGGGGGGCGTCCAATTCAAGTAAATATTATGTTATATAGAAATTTTAAATGATTTCAATCATAGCTCGTTTTTTTATAGTAGAAAAGTTTTCAATTACTATAATCTTGTGGAAGACGATGCCTGGCCGCGTTAAACAAGTTCCACAAGATTCAACAGAATGAGATAGAACGGATACGGGGCATAGTACTGATAAAACATCTACATGTGTGATATCGATATGGACTCTAGTTCTGAACCCTATGGTAATAAGTTATAAGAAATATATATACTGGAAGTTATTTATGCGTTTTTATTAGAGTCTGACTCACGTCCTCTATAATCTATCCGTTTTGTAACAAAATATATATTCTCATACTTAAGGACATAAACATTAAAAATAGAGGAGCTACGAGGTCACAAAGTCGCTCACAACGAGGTCAAATTTTAGCAAAAAATCGAGCAAAAAAAATTGAATGAAAGGGAATAAATGGGAAAACTAACCTTTTGACCACGTGATTCTATCCAAAGGATATCCGCTAGCAGGACAGAGAACCCGAACTGATCTTCCAACAACTGCCTTGATTTCAGGCAAATCATGCACCAGAGGCGGGCCTAAACATAACAATATTTTATAATTAAACTGCCTTAATTTCAGGCAAATCATGGACCAATATTTTATAATTAAACTGCCTTGATTTTAAGCAAATCATGCACCAGAGGGGGACCTAAACATAACAATATTTTATAATTAAACTGCCTTAATTTCAGGCAAATCATGCACCATAGGGGGCCTAAACATAACAATATTTTATAAATAAACTGCCTTGATTTCAGGCAAATCATACACCATAGGGGGCCTAAACATAACAATATTTTATAAATAAACTGCCTTAATTTCAGGCAAATCATGAATCTGCAGAGGATTTTTTTATGTACTTACATCATACAACATATAATTTTACTGTAAAGTAACTAGGGGCGATATACAGAATTTGTCCAGGGGGAGGGGGGGGGGGCTCAGCCTCCTCCTGTGGGGGCTGAATTCTCCTTGGAAATGAATGTTTTGAATTTTCAGCACGTCCCTGACTTATCGCATAGCTGGTTGTACTCCTTCTCTTTTCTTCATAATTACTAAACTTAAAAGGACAGTGAGCGTAATTTCAAGTAACCTGCCATACAAAGATGGCAATTCTTGATTTAAAACGGTACCCTTGAGAGCTTTTTTAATTAAGCATGAATTAGATATTAATGAATTTGTTATTTTAAACTGTTCATTTGGTCCCAGTACAAACGTCGGACGTTGTATCAAAGGTCGGACGTTACAAAGGTTGGACAGTACAAATGTCGGAGGTACAGCCGTCGAGGACTGGGTCAAACGTCGGTCCAGTACAAACGTCGGACCAGTACAAACGTTGGATGGGTACATTTATAAGGAAAAACGTCGGTCTTTGGTTGAGGTAGTAAAAAACAAGACCATTGTTTTGAGAAATAGATTGAAAATCAATCATCTATTGTGGTATTGTGATAAAATTCAAGACAACTGAATAAAGTCTCATCCCTTGAAGTTACTCGTAAAAACAACTCTTAAAAACAAAGAATTTGAGTTCAAGAAACAAATTCTGATGTTTCAACTCCTATATCTTTGCAACCTGCAGTAGACCTTTGATATTTAAACCTATGAAATCAGTAAGATCAAATAGTTTAAGTTTGAAAGTATCAAAGTTTAATATCATGCATCAGGTTGCAAAATACAGGGATGAATATAATAAGTGGGAAGAACTCAGTTCCTTTGGGTAGATTTTAGTTATACCATAAAATTCAATCATTTGTTTTCCCTTATTGCGACGTTTGTACTAGTCTGACGATTGTACCGGTCCGACGTTTGTACCGTCCAACATTTGAACCAGTCCGAAGTTTTAGGTTTGTACCCTCCGACGTTTTTGGGTCCGACGTTTATACTGGTACCGTTCACTTTCATTTGCAGTTTTTCTGCAAAAGTGACTTTTTCATTCATTGTGCATATAAAACAACAAAGAAACCAGCGAAAAAAGATTAAAACCGCGTCGCTGAAACGCCAAAACCGGTTCCATTTGAGCGCGAGTTCAAATCTCGAACCAACCATGTTTAAGCCGCGTCTAAAATTCTTTAAATTAGGCTTCTGCAGATTAAGGTTTCAAGGGGACCGCTGTAAATCGAGCATTGAAATCTCTTTGATGAAAGGTCACTTTAAATATCCCTTAAAGTCCCTTTAAATTTGCCATACAGTCCCTTTAAAATATTCGAAATGCTTTAGTTCATTATTTGATTACCCAGACTAATTCTTAATTCTTAATAATATAGTTTATATATATAATGTTAATTACTCCTGCATAATATTTCTGAGACGGTAATTAGAGTTTCGTTATAAAACCGGAAATGAATTTATGAAGTTCAACCAGGAAATGCTAACAGGGTGCACATTAACATTCAAGAACGCTAAAACTTTCAACAATTACACTTTTTTTGGCCATTATTTTCATTTGAATTTTACTTACTAATACTTATTATTAACAACTGGGAACCCAGCTTTGCCTAGAAACCAAGATTTCTCCTACAAAATGGCTCAACCGAAATTCGAGTCAAATCGGTCCAGGGGTTCATTAGTTATGATGACATAACACAGTGTATATTTATATATGAAGTATGATGTTTCAATATGATGTTTCAATATTATGAATTCTGTTAGATCTATTTTATCTGACTTGTAATATCAAATATCTACACCATCAGGGGGCATATATATAGGGATCAGATAATTTAGAATATTTATATAATGTTTTATTGGTGTGAGTTTAGTTAATTTCCATTTTACTTGTCATCCTTTCGGCGGCAAATGGCAATGTTTTTTCTACCTTTTTATGTTTTAATTCATATTTGGAATTTTGGATTAGTAAACTTTTAGTAGAATAAATTCCTGATGTTTTAACTTTCTCATTTATTCAGAAACTGTGTAATTTCCTAGATATTTCGCATTCTTTAAACATAAACTTTCTTTAAGAATTTGAAGAAACTCATTAGTTTATTCCCCGACCCTTTAGCTTCAATTAAAACAATGAGAAAATGAGAGAATACATATTTCCTAAGACGAGAACTCGTTAAGTTTAAATAAAAATAATTCTTGCCTTTTTTGTTTCAGGTTTACAAGTTAAAATGAATCTTGAAAGAGAATAAAAATATCTTTAAAAAGATTTTTAAAAAAACAATTTAATCCGCAGCTAGTAAAAAAAACTGGGATTACTTTTGTAAATTTTTTGTGCAGAAACAAAAACTGTACTTAAGAAGAATCATTTTTGTTTATTAATAAGTCATATTTTTGTGCAGAAACAAAAACTGTGCTTTAGAAGAAGCATTTTTGTTTATTAATAAGTATATTTTTGTGCAGAAACAAAAACTGTGCTTTAGAAGAAGCAGTTTTGTTTATTAATAAGTCATAATTTGTAAGAGACAGCGGTAACTCTACTTTTCTTATTATTATATCTCTGGGTTTATCTATAAAGTAGTAATCTCTGGTTGTTTGTTTGGATGTCTGATGAGAACTTATGAACCTCTGGAAAGATTTTAGGATTGGGGAACTCGGTAGAACCACGAGCATGGTTCAAAAATTCTAAATTGATTGGGTTGACTTGTTTATGGAAAACTTCAGCCAAAGCTAGTAAAGTATAAACCATTGATATTTCACAACTGACTGTTTGTTCCAGCAGAGTTCATAGTTGAAATATCAAAGGTCTTCGAGCCATCAGTTTGGAAAAAATGATCAGTTCCAATCATTGACTCTTTTTTGAGGATATTTGATTATTTAAAACTTGTTATTAAAAAAGTGTTTAAAATTCCTACCGTATATGTTTAGACGAGCTGCATGTACAGCCTGCCCAGCCCTGTTCTTTGCTGTACATGTGTACAATCCACCATCCTCTACCATTGCTCGACTGTACGGCAGGCATTCATTTTAAATGTTTTATAATTGGCTACCTATTAATCATACAGAATCATACCTGAATTTTGTGTACTAATACAATAGAACCTTTTTTGATTGTTGAAAATTGAGTCTTTGCCACACACTCAAATTTTCTAATCCATATCGTTACAAGTTGCAACCTGATTTCAAACATAGATTATTGAATCAAACGGAATTCATAGTTTGAAATATCTAAGGTTCACGACGTATGCATTGGGTAGCAATGATTTAAGGATTAGAAAATCAGAGTTAAGGGCCAAGACTCAATTTCTTAGTTTAAATCAACTTAAGATTCAATTATTATGTTTCTTATGCTCAATATGGAAAGCTGTAACTTTAAATTTTAAAGGGCTTAATCCGTAAAAAACAGCTGTTTCATTTTTTCGCAATTCCTCATCGACCTTTATAATTGTTTGAATGATTTGAATTAATCCGGAGAATAACAATGATATGGATTAAAGTTTCTAAATGAATTAAAAGATCAGAGCTGAAAACTTTAGAATGGGATATCCTTAATCCCGATCAGTTACTTAATGTGGAGATTAATAACAAGAGGAGAACAAGCATTATTTAATCTCGAGATCCAGAAAAAGAGTGGATCAAGCCTTAATCTCGATATCCACCATTCTAAAGTTCCAAGCTCTGAACTCTGATTGTCAGAAAATAATAATTCAGTTAAAAGAAATCATTATTGCACGTTATTTACAGATAACCTCTAAAGGTAAAGAACGTCATGATCTAGAAATAATAAATCATTTCTAATTTACGATGATAAATGATTTCTTATTATTCTTGCTGATTAAAACTGTAAAACATTGTTATACTCACGTTTTTAATTAAATAATTCCATTGAAATTGAAACACAGCAATTGTCCTGTATACAATAGCAAATCTCACTTAAAATTTCGCTAAAAATGTTGCTTATTCTAAGTCATTCTAAGTCATTTGAGGTCATTGTTCTAACCCGTGTCTGAGTAAAATATGATGAATGTAACCTCCCTAATGTTTATATGGCTGATTACTTCATTATGCGGAGAAACATACTGACCAATCATAAATCTAAAAAGAAACAAATGTTATAATGCTTACTTCTTAATTCATAGCTTTTTAGAAGCAGTGTGTCCCATTTAACATGATTACTTCTGGATAGCTTGAGATAGAGGTCGTCTTCTCTTGTAATTGCAGCATCATGTTTAGTATTGGCTTCAAGATAAAAAAGCTTACTTTTAAATTACAATACGAAATACTTTAATAATCTAAATGCATTGCAATATTTTTTTGCATTCTCTTTTGCATTGCAACATATCAAAATAAGGAGGATAACAGTAAATTATCATGCTTAGTAGAAGAGAAACATACAAAAAAATACAGACGAGTTTGTGGCAAAAACTCAGTTTCTACTTTCTCTGTATATATTTAAACAATTTCATGTTTTGACTGAAAAACGCAACAAAATTTTTTAAAAACCTTAAATAATAATTTTACTGTTTGTGGATAATTCATGCATAAAGAAATTGTTATGAACGCCGACATTATACAAAGAAGAACATAAAATTCAAACCCTTGGATTCTTTTCATTTCATAAACTTTTCGGATAAAAAATGTGAGAATGTGCATTGTGTGAACAGGTTGTCTAAACTATAGAATATGAATATATAGATTGTCTAAAAGTATCATTTATCATGAAAACTCGACATTGAGATTGTAGCTTTGGAAGTCTGGAACAATTCCTCATACTTAATTACTCGGTAAAGCAGAAAAAAAACTTGTTTTTTTTGTAAACATCCAAAATATATGTAAATAAAGTCAGATAAACCAAAGCCTCTACATTCAGGGTTTTTCGGCTTGTAGGAGACTACTTCACAAAATTCTAAGAACCTTAACATATTGCAAAATTGTTTTCTCTAAAAAGAACTCAAATTTACTAATTCCTGTCGTTGCAACCTGATGGTTTATTATTAATATTAATATTAATATTAATTTATTATAATTATTAATAATTTGAATTTAGTTTTCACCTCGCAGTCCAAAATTGTAAATTGTAAAGCAACATATTATTGGTTTAAAATAAATCCATATTTTTCTCTTCTACAAAATGGCGTATACAGATTTTGATGTTAAAGGAACTGTAATTACAAGTGATCCTCTTTTCCTTTCATAAAATCTAATGCTGGAAATCTGTCAACTTTAATCAGAAAAGGTTTTAAAGGGAACCGTTGTGAATTGAACATGCCACGATTTTAATTAAATTGAACTGAATTAATTACTGAAGCTTTAACTTTAGTTGTTTGAAAACATTATGTTAATTGTAACGATAAACAGAGATTAAAGATGACATGAATGATATATTAATATCATATATAATGTATAAAACCATCTGGTTTCTATATTATGTAATCTGCTGAAAACCATGTTGTCTGGTGGTAAAGAGAAACTATAAAGTTGTAAAGTGCTGGATATAAATGTAAAATGTCAAGATTTTCTTCTATAATTGATGGAAAAACTTCTCATTAAGCGTTTCTTCGGGTTATCAAGTATTCATCATAAAAACTTGCTTTTTGTAATTCCAAGTTCTGTAACAATTATTTTTTTTTAATCTTAGTTTTTAATTTATAGTTCTCAGTTCTTAGTCCTTAATGTTCTTACTGTGCCTAGTTCTTAGTTCTTTTTCTTAGTTCTTAATGTTCTTAGTTCTTAGTTCTTAGTTCTTAGTTTTTAGTTCTTAGTTCTTAGTTCTTAGTTCTTAGTTCTTAGTTCTTAGTTCTTAGTTCTTAGTTCTTAGTTCTTAATTCTTAGTTCCTAGTTCTTAGCTCTTAGTTTAAAGTTTTAAGTTTTTAGTCTTAAGCTCTAAGTACTTAATTCTTAGTTCTGATGCCTTATTTCCAAGCTTATAGTTCTTATGTCTTTGTTCTTAGTTTTCAGTTCTTATGTTTTTAATTCTTATTCTTTTTTCTTTTTTCTTGGTTCTTGGTTCTTAATTCTTGGTTCTTAATTCTTAGTTTTTAGTTCTTAGTTATTGGTTCTTAGTTCTTATTTCTTAGAAAATTATTCTTTTTTGGTTCTTAGCTATTATACAGTCGTGTTACCGAGTACAATTAATGTTTACTTGTAAACTTGCAGTTTAAAAAAAGCTGAAAACTTAAATAGATGGGTCGTCCTAATTTTATTGATATAAATGCCGATGATGTAAGATGATATTTATGTACTTAATTTTAGTGGTATTGTTTATTTTTTTAAACAAAATGTTGATCTAAAATCTTTAAGATATTTATGTAGGGTTCGTTGCACAGGCTTGCAATGCCTAGACCAGAGTCAATATATTGAATAATATTGATATCTACATATTTTATTCAAATATATCATATTTAAAATTGAAATATTCAAAACACAAAATCCTTTATATTAAGGGTCGTTCAAAACAATTCAGTTCAAAAGAGTTTTTTTAAAGGAATTGGTTCTTTGCCACAAATTTAGATTTTATGATCCATATATCTTCAGAGCCCAATGCCGTAGACCATGGATATTTCAAACTATGAATTCTTTTAGCTAAAATAATCTAATTTTGAAATATCAAAGGTGTACACCTTATGGTTACAAAGATATAAGGATTAGATAATTTTAGTGTGTTGTAAAGAATCAATACCTTTAAAAGCTTAAATGCGTTGATTAAGAAGCTATGAGTGTTCAGTTTTAGCTTTTTAATTGTAAGCAAGGAAGGAGGAAAGAAGGGCAAATAAGTTAAAGAGAAAGGAAAGCAGAGAGGACACGAAAAATAAAAGCAGGGCAAGGAAAGGGAAAGGAAATGAATTAATGACACTGGGAAAGAAGTTTTGGAATATAAAAAGAGTGCGGGAAAGATGCAAAGGAATTGAGTCTTAGCAACAAATCCCAATTTTCTAATACCTATATATCTACAACAAAATTATGTAAACCTTGGATATTTCAAACTTTGATTTATTGATATAACAGAAGTGAAAGTTTGAAATATCTAAGGTCTACAACATTGGGTTGTTAAGATATAGGGATTTAAAAACCAGAGTTTGTGGCAAAGACTCATTTCCTTTTAGAGAAAAAAGAGATAAAAGCCGAAAAGAAAGCCCAGTACACCAGCCTGCCTATTATTGTTGCGGAACACACACAGGGTACACTAGACGGGATTGGTACAAGTAAAAACTAAACTGTTGTCCTTGAACTGGTTAGGATGCATGCAACTATTGGTTTTAATGTGAAGGCAATTAAAGGATGAGAGAAGTAATGGGAAAAGATGAGAGTAGAGGAAAGAACAGTGGTAAGGAGGGGAAGGAGGAAAGGGAAGGAAAGAAGGGAATGAAGGACGAAGGGAAGGAGAGAAAGCTGAAAAGTTTAGCGTATTTGTATTCTCCCTCTCTAACAAGTTTAACCCCCGGCTAAAACCAGGCTTTGTTGCAAACAAAAGGAAAGAATTTGCAAAGTTTTCCCTTTATAGAAACTGGAGAGTTTTGCAATATATTTGCTGATACGGGTTCTACTAGTTCTACTGAATATTGCTAATATATATAGTATGTAAGGAAAGGGGAGTTGGGGNAACGATGTGGTTTGTTAAAGCGAGTTTCTATTAAAATTAAATTTTCATACAACCATTAATCAAACAATTCGAAGCTTAGATAATATTTTATATTCTCAATACTGCTCCCGGCTTTAAACTCTGAAATTGGATGTAAAATAAATTGAAAACATAAATTTGTCCTCCCCGATGATAAATACATTTCAAATCCGGGGAAAAAGTATCCTTGTTCAGTGAAAACTTGTACCCAGAGCTGAAATTAAACCTAAACTTCCTTGTTCAGTGAAAACTTGTACCCAGAGCTGAAACTAAACCTAAGCTTCCTTGTTTAGTGAAAACTTGTACCCAGAGCTGAAATTAAACCTCAGCTTGTCCATAGTGAACAGCGGAAACTAAAACCGATTTGATGTAAAGGAATTGAGTCTTTGTCACAAACTCAAATTTTCTAAACCCAGTATCTTTGCCCTAAACTTTTTATATTTCAAAATGAAATTATTTGATCTGACAGAATTCATAGTTTGAAAAATCTAAGGTCTACGCTATATGCCGATATAGTGATTAGAAAATCAGAGTTTGTGGCAAAGACTCCTTTAAACCTGGCAGACATTAATTGTGTTAATTTATATCCAAAACTAAAACTTTGATTCATAGATGGCAAGGCCGGATTTACAACGATATCCTTGAATCCTTAATCTGATTAATAATGTGGCAGACTTGTTCTTTTTTTCTAGGTTTAAAAATTTAGAGTAATTTTTTATGTTTTTCTGCAAAGTCACTTTTGAAGAGAAACCAAAATTGAAAATGATCAGTTTTAAAATTATAAACAGTGAAATCTATTCAATCCGCAAACCTTTAAAGGGTGCCTTTGTGAATCGGGAATTCCATCTTTACAGAGGAGTCATTTAAAATTACGCTATATAACACACTAATTTTAACTAGAATTATTAAAGGGATTAACCACGCTACTTAAACTTTGACTAAGAGTAAAACCTGAACCATTTCATTAAAGGTAGAAAATGTCACTTAAATTATTGAAGTGAGTAACTGCTACCCAAACCTTGACTTGGGACTAAACTTAAACCAAATTATTGAAGGGAGTGACCACCACTCAAACTTTGACTAGGGACTAAACCTGAACCAAATCATTAAAGGGAGTGATCACCACTCAAACTTTGACTAGAAGCAAAACCTGAACCAAATCATTAAAGAAAAAAAATGTCACTCAAACTTTTGCAGGGAGTGAAACCCGAACCAATCATATAAAAGGGAGTGGGAGTCAAGAGCAGGTTGTTGAGGTGGGAGCATTGATAAAGTATAGATTCATTTAATAGGAATGTGTCTCAAAACTAAATTGTTGAACGAAACAAACTTAATTCATAATATGTGTCTAATGTATCTATTTACGACCTGATGTAATAGACCTTTGGTATTTTAAACTATCAATTCTGCTAGATCTAAAAGTTTAAAATATCATTAAATTTCACAATCAGGTTGCAAAGATATGCTGATTATTAAATTAGAGTGTGAGGTAAGTGTTCGAATCCTTTAACCCTAACCTGTCTGATTTTGGTAGATCCTGTCCATTCTTCGTCCAGTATATTTGAGGAGGTGGAGAACCTTTGCTGCTGCACTTTAAGCAGACTGGAGGACCAGGCTGTAGGGTCTGTTCTATAAACTCGTAGACCAGATAGGGTTCAGCATCTAAATATATGTGTTCTAGTAGACCAGATAGTGTTTATCTAAATATATATACTCGTAGACCAGATAGGGTTCAGCATCTAAATATATATTCTCATAAACCAGATAGGGTTCAGCATCTAAATATATATACTCATAAACCAGATAGGGTTCAGCATCTAAATATATATACTCGTAGACCAGATAGGGTTCAGCATCTAAATATATATTCTCATAAACCAGATAGGGTTCAGCATCTAAATATATATACTCATAAACCAGATAGGGTTCAGCATCTAAATATATATAGTATATACTCGTAAACCAGATAGGGTTGAGCATCTAAATATATATACTCGTAAACCAGATAGGGTTCAGCATCTAAATATACATACACGTAAACCGGATAGGGTTCAGCATCTAAAGATACATACTCGTAAACCGGATAGGGTTCAGCATCTAAATATATATACTCGTAAACCAGATAGGGTTCAGCATCTAAATATATATACTCGTAAACCAAGAACATAGAACACACTTTCACCTTTCAGAACAAAGAACACACTTTCACCTTTCAGAACATAGAAAACACTTTCACACACTTTCATTACATAGAACACACTTTCACCTTTCAGTACATAGAACACACTTTCACACACTTTCATTACATAGAACACACTGTCAGTACATAGAAAACACTTTTAGAACATAAACCACACTTTCAGAACATAAAACACAATTTCAGCGTATATGGGTACACATTTCCCAGTACACATACTTTTAAGAAATGGTTCACAATTTACTGTACACACTTAAAGAACATTTGGGTACATAGTTCATTGTAAACACTTTTAGAAAAGTTGGGTAAACATTTCATAGTACACACTTTTAGAAAATTTATGTACACAGTTCATAGAACATATGGATGCACTTTTCATAGTACTCGCGTTTAGAACATTTGGGTACACAAAGCATAGTACAGACTTTCAGAACATATGGGTACACAGTTCATAGTAAACACTTTCATGAAATTTGGGTATACACAGTTTATAGTACACGCTTTTAGAAATTTGGGTACACAGTTCATAGTGCATACTTTCAGAACATATGGTTACCCACTACACAGTTCATAGTGCATACTTTCAGAACATTTGGGTATACACAGTTTAAAGTACACGCTTTTAGAACATTTTGGTGCACAGTTCAAAGAACACTGCACAATCTCAGAACATTTGGGTACAAAATTCAAAGTTGTACATTTTCAGAACATATGGGTACACAGTTCAAAGTTGTACATTTTCAGAACATATGGGTACACAGTTCAAAGTTGTACATTTTCAGAACATATGGGTACACAGTTCAAAGTTGTACATTTTCAGAACATATGGGTACACAGTTCAAAGTTGTACATTTTCAGAACATATGGGTACACAGTTCAAAGTTGTACATTTTCAGAACATATGGGTACACAGTTCAAAGTTGTACATTTTCAGAACATATGGGTANCTTTCTAGAAGCTTGAAACCCCTCCTCATTCCCCCATTCAGGGTTTTACACCTTATATTATTCTTACAGCCCCCCCCTCCTTTTATTCGGTAGATAAGTCGCTAAAAAGTATATCTCAATAAGTCTATGATTTAGATAATCTGAAAACTATTTCCCCTTTACCGCCTTTACCCTAAGTGTGACTGAATAAATAAAGTTATCTTATACTTTTTATTATTCCATTATAATTGATTGTAATATATGTACTAGTACTACACACTATGATTGTAATAGTAATAGTATACTACACACTATGATTGTAATACACGGGCAGCCGTAGTACATTTGAATTTCCGAGCCGGGTTTGTATTGTATCGCCCGTACATTAAGTAAATAAAGCAGACACTCAATTGGACTAGCCGGGCAACAAGGTTGACGCGGTCGGACTGTGGGTTGAATTTACTTTTACTGAAGGGTCAGAGGTGCGTGAATAGTACTAGTACTATACACAGTATACAACTATACATGCACCTCGAAAGGCCTTTCTGAATTGAAAATTAACATAATCCCCCCTTCTCCTTTATAGAGCATGGATGCACACCCCACCCCTCCTCTTTCAAAGAACAAATACCCCCACCCACCCCTCCCACATCCTTCTCCGTCCTAAGATGACCTACCTCCAAGCCTGAGTTCTCCCCTAGCCTCAACCTCCCTGTTCCCCCTGGTCACAAAACATTGATACATCCCGTAGTTAGTCCTCTCTATGTTAAATATCTGCAGGGTTTGCCGGTTTTGAACTATATTGGATGACGGAGGGATCACTTCTCCGTCCTTCCTCCAGAGTATGGACGTCCTATCTCTCTCCTCCGTCAGACATTCCAACCTTGCCTGTCTTCCGATGTCAATAACTTGCTCTGGAGGCACAATGTCTGAAACAGTTCAAAGTTAACATTTAGCCAAATGAAGTTGTAAATGTCTGAAATAAGATTGAAAAACATCATTTAGATTTAGAGTATAAAATTTGTGAAAGAAAACGAGCACTTAAAAAAATGCAATTTTCTAATCCCTATATCTTTGCAACCTGATGGAATTAAAACCTTTGGTGTTTCAAACTTTAATTAGTTGATCTAACAGAATTCATACTTTGAAATACAACATAAGATTGCAAAAAATATAAGGGTTAGAAAAATTGAAATAGAGAATGTGGCGAGCAATTAGGATCTTTGTATTTAATTAAGAATAAGAGGAGCCCACTTTCTTTATAACCTCATTTGTCCTTCAATAGTATTCCTACATTTTCCTACACTTCATTTGTCATGCACAGTGCATTGCACACGTCAATTTTCTTACACATCATTTGTCATGCGTGCATTGCACATGTCAATTTTCCTAAACATAATTTGTTCATTAAACCCTCTGTGGGTATTTTAAAACTCTCCATCTAATTGTTGAAAAGTTAAAGAGATATGTTACAAGTTGGTTTCCAATTTGTTAGATAGAATTTCTAAGTGAGGTAGTAGACTCCAGGTTACAAGGCTAACCATAGAATAATGGACAGCTAATGTGCAGTTAAACCAACACTGGTGAAATAAACTAAATTTAGCGTCCAATACAAGAATTCATTCTGACGGCTGTATGGCTAGACATGTGCATCGTTTTTGTGAACGAGCAACATTTTTTAGAACAAACGAAACGAACGATAGTTCAGAAATAAAGAATGATGGGCAAATTTGGGTTGTTCAGAGAAAAGATTTTTTTTTTTTTAACGAACGAAAAAAAATATTTAACATTGTTCAAACAATTTAGAAAGGATTTTACTGTGCCAACGATTTTATTATATCAACAATTTTACCGAGCAACCATTCATTGAGAAAAGACCGAAGGAAACTGAACGATAATTTTGAGAATGAACAAAACCAATTTTTTTTAACAACTGAAAAAATGAACGAAATGATAAAAAAACGCGCCTATTTCTGTGTAAGCCTGTAAGGCACATTTTTTTCTCTCTAAAGGTGTGCCATGAGGTAAAGATAAGAACAGATTTAAAAGAAGTGATTTTTCTACCCTTTATACCCTTTATTGAGAGCCAGCGCAATGTTTTGTTCGTAAAATAAAATACCCAAAACCATTATGAAACCAAATAATTTCAAAATTTCAAACTTTTTGTTAATATTAGAATATAGGGCTTTATTTGTAATTATTGCAATAAAAATTATGGGTATTTCACAGTTTAAAAACCATACCCTTGACTATAAAAGCTAACCAGCTAGGTGAACTACCATAACATTTTTATTCAAGTAACATCAAAGAAGGAAATTTTAGAGTTGCATACCCATAATTCTGGATATCCACAGTGGTCACTTTTGAATTTTACACATAATCTGTTTAATCTCTTTATTTTAAATAACCAACATTTATCTGTGCTCTCATTGGTTAAAATTTGATTTCCCTGGTTTTTGATTGGCTATTCAGTGTTCATGAGAACGTCTTATTGGCACTTTACGAAAGATGTCAAGTATTTATCTCGATACCAACAATACATGAGTTCGCATCTTAGGTTACTAAAGCTTTTTAACTGTATTTCAGTTTTTATAAACCCCAATGATTTGATTGATGCTATTTTATAACTAATGTTTTAATCAAATCACTTCTAGGGGTCTTTAAAAGCAAACAATGTTGATAATGACTATTCTACCATAACTAAATGTTATTAATTCAAAGTCTTACAAAAGTTAAAAATGACAATTCTATTTACCGTAACTAATTTGTTATCAATTATATTCTACCATAACTAAGCATTGAAAAAGGAAAAGTAATGGTGTTAAAGGCTTAAAATTAAAAAATAAAATATCAAAACTGATGTTTTCTTTCCTTTTATTTTCTGGATTGAGTTGTAAAGAGAATGATGTTCTCGTATTGAGTCTACTGACTGAACTATATAATTTATCCGAGGTAGAAAAATATTATCTCTCATTTATCAGGATGGTAGAAGTAGTACTGGGCATGTATAAACTATACATTTCAAGTAAAAGTAACTAAATTATAAACACAAAATCTGAAATTTTCAGCAATAAATACTTTTTAAAAAACTATGAAATCTTTCACATTATTGTTCAGAATAAGGTTAAATAAATGATCAATGGTTTGGCTGTGAATTGGTTATGCTCTTTTTCAACTGGAGGGTCACTTGAAACTACACTTATTAAAACTTTTGGTTGTTAATGAAACTTTGCCCAGCCCTATGTAGAAGTTAGTTCTACGACCCAGATATCTTGGTTTAGAATTGAACAGAGAGCTCTGAGATGGGTTTTGATATGGGAGGATATATTTTTGTGACATTCTTTCTAGAAGCTTGAAACTTAGTTTCCTCCATTAAGAAATGTTTCACAGAAATATTAAAACCTCGGAGTGAGAGGAGATGAACAAGAGGGGAAGGGAGAAAGTGGGAAAAGGAGGGTGCAGTGAATGATATACCGGGGGTTATGTTAAAAGATAAATAGGAATTTGGGAAAAATATGATTTGATGAAAAGAATAGTGATAAAGAAACATTTTGAAGAAAACATTATGAAGAGTAGAGTCGAGAATAATAGAAAGACCGTTACACAATAAATATAATAGCAGTGTTTAGTTTAAAAAGAGAAAAAATTTAAAATGTGTTTTATAAATAATAAACATAAAAACAAAAAGAACCATAGACCACTTTATGTATTTGTAAGATACAATTATCTTACAAATTGCAGATTTACAACTTTTCAATTGTTTTATCCTGTCCTGATTACTCCAAACCGAAACTCCCCTCTGTGTGTTCTAATTAAACCTTTCTCTGGGTCTGGACAGAGCTGTGAACCCATCCTACTCTCCAGAGTAGAGTTTTAATGGATAGATAAGCTCGGATGAAAATTATATCCTCTGTTTCCATTACATCAGTGCACTGGTTTACAGCTAGGGGAAACAATTTACGACCATACAGAGATTGAGAGTACAGGTTTAAACAAGTAGTATAGATGGAGGAAACTTTTTTTATCATCTCAAGAATTTGATTGGTTTGCTATCTTTCTATCACTAACTATGTCTGCTTGTGATTGGTAAAGAATGTTTTGTGATGCTTCTTATTATTTACACATTTGAAAAAGTTTTGATTCTTTCTTTCTAATAATAATCCATCCAATCTATCCGTATTTTGCTCTTCAGATATTCAATTTAAAGTCTAGGCATAAGTTTTGAAATAAAATTTAAATATTGTAGAGGATATAAAGTAGCGTTAATAAAGTAGCGTTGGATTCTGGACCCAGAGAACACCTACTCATCTTCCTCTCCTTTAATACAATCGTTATTCATTATGTATTTGTATCAAGGAGAAAAATGTACTTCTAAAATATCTTAATTCTTCACAATCAAGAATATTAATGAAAAAAATAACAACTTCAGTGTGGCTATAGAGGGGAAGGAAGGAAGGAGGAAGGAAGGTAGATAGATACGTATGTAAAATGTATTTTATGTGTTTAGGTGTATAGGTACTAGGTAGGTAGGATGATAGGTAAAATAAACAAGTTAAATAGGTAGGAGGAAGGTATGTCAGTAAGTAGAAAGATAGGTAGGAACAAGGATGTAATGCAAGCAAAGTTATTTCAGAAATGTTTGCATCTTTTGTACTGCAGTGTACTGTTTCTGGGCGGTAACGTAAACACAAGATGAATGTTACAGCCTGCCATGGGATCCATCTTTCACATAAAAAAATCAATGAAATATTCTGGTCATAGGAAACTATTATGTGAATTATCAAAATTATCAAATTTAATGCTTTTAACCTCCTCGGATACTAAACGAACACTGATGCATCTATTCTTGTTTACAAATTCAGCCCAAAGAGAACTGGTTTCAATATGTGCACAGAGTATACACAACCTCAATTAACTTTCCTTGCATTACACCCTTGGGTAGGAAGGAAGGTAGATAAATAAGTAAATAACTGTGTGGGAAGGTAGGTAGGTATAAATTCGGATAGGAAGGTAGGTGGGGATTTGAAGAGGTAGATAGGCAATTAATTTGGTTGGAGGTAGGTTGGTTAGAAAGGAAAAGGTAGGTAGGTAAATAAAAGTAAATATGTAAATTTTAAATGAGTAGATTGAAAAATGTTTAGAAGGTTGGAAATATCTGGAATATTGACTGAGAGACCTGGTTTGAATTTCTGGAGTATATTATGGGAAAATTGCTTTTTAATAGATGACTAGAGGCAGCCTTAACATTCAATAATCTTAAAGAATTTAAAATATAAGATATAAACTTGGGAGAATATCTATATGTATATGTAGAAAGAATGATGAAGAGAAATTAAATAAAGGATTAGCGAAATCAAGTCAAGGATTAAAGTCAAGAAAATGATTAGAAAAGTCAAGAAAATGATTAGAAAAGTCATGTTAAGGTTTAAAAAGTCACATATAGGGTTAGAAAAGTTATGTTAAAAGGAATAAAAAAGTCAAATGAAGGGTTAGAACAGTCATGTACAAGGATTAAATTCAAGAAAAGGATTAGAAAAGTCAAATATAGGAATAGAAAAGTCAAATATAGGGTTAGAAAAGTCAAATATAGGAATAGAAAAGTCAAATATAGGGTTAGAAAAGTTATGTTAAGAATTAAATTCAAGAAAAGGATAAAAAAAGTCAAATATAGGATTAGAAATGTCATGTTAAAGATTAAATTCCAGAAAAGGAATAGAAAAGTTAAGTAAAGTGCAAGACAAAATCATTTAAAAGATCTCTGTCAAGGAAAGGATTAGAATAGGGATTGGAAATGAATGATATAAGAAGGGGGGGGGGGGGGCTAAACAAAGGGGAAATGAATGATATGAGAAGGGGGACTAATAAGAAAGTGGAAATGAATGAATGAGAAGGGGAAATGAATAAATGAGAAGGGGAAATGAATGATATCTGTGGGACGAAAGGGGGGGGAATAATGATTGCATGTATAAAGTTGGCAAACCAGTGCACAAGGAGAAACTTTACAAACTAATGTAAAACTGATATATTATGTTTAGTAAACTTTCAACAACAAATATGCATTTTATCGGTATTCAGATATTGATACAATCATAAAATACTTTCCAAAATTCCTTTCTTTCAAATACATCCAACCCTTGTTAATTTCTCTCCTGTTTATACAAAGGTAATTATAAACAAAGGGAAAAGGTAACTGCAGTTTTGAAAAGTTTTCAAACTTTCATAGAACTGTCAATCATAAAGCATTAGAGCCCAGAAAGGTTAATTAAGGGAAATCTTAAAACCAATCTTTTTTATGATGGATCTTTGAGGAAAATGTGAATTAATCCAGTATAAGGACTGGAATTACACAAGGATTAATTTAGATTAATTAATTTAAATCCCAAGTCTTTCTTAAATCCCAAGTCTTGAACTCCAATGATTCTCGAAATTCTGGAATTAAAACTGTATCAACATATTATATTTTAAATCCAAAGAGTCTTAATTTCAAAGGAAAATATATGAACTTTCTCTTCCTTCTTCATAATTTGGTTTCTATACCTAGTTAAACTGATACCTGGAGGATAAATGAGTGGCGAAACTCAAAGGATATGGTGGATCCCATAGCTTCACCTCCCAGCGGAAAATAACGGTAAAAAAATATATTTCCATAAGTCCCCTGGAAGACTGGCAGATTTCCTTCATTATAAACGAATTTTTAATCCTTTTTATACAGAGAGCAGGGACGTGCACAAGGATCATTTTGGATTCCAAAGGTCGAAACCCTTTTGAACCAGAACTAATGTACATGCTATTTAAAATTATTCAATTAAAATTTCAATTTTAAAGGAAAATATATGAACTTTCTCTTCCTTCTTCATAATTTGGTTTCTATACCTAGTTAAACTGATACCTGGAGGATAAATGAGTGGCGAAACTCAAAGGATATGGTGGATCCCATAGCTTCACCTCCCAGCGGAAAATAACGGTAAAAAAATATATTTCCATAAGTCCCCTGGAAGACTGGCAGATTTCCTTCATTATAAACGAATTTTTAATCCTTTTTATACAGAGAGCAGGGACGTGCACAAGGATCATTTTGGATTCCAAAGGTCGAAACCCTTTTGAACCAGAATTAAAATTTCAATTTAAAGTATTCTATGGCAGTTGTCTAAGTTTAAAGATTTTCTCATCTTTTAATCCGTAATTTGATAATGCAGATTTAAAACATCCAGGATATTAAAGTATTCTAAAATCGAAGCTCTTAATTAATAGTTCAATGTTTTAACTCAACGTACATGCTATTTAAAATTATTCAACTAAAAGTTCAATTTAAAGTATTCTATGGCAGCTGTCTAAGTTTAAAAGTTTAAAGATTTTCTCATTTTTTAAGCTATAATTTGATACTTCAGATTTAAAATATCCAGGATATTAAAGTATTCTAAAATCGAAGTTCTTACTTAATAGTTCAATGTTCTAACCTAATCCTCGATTTCCAATGATACTCAAATTTTTTCCATTCGTCATGGTTCTCTCTTTACCTAGTTAAACTGAAACCTGGAGGACGAATGAGCGGTGAACCACAGAGAACCTAGCGGATCCTACAGCTTCATCTCTCAGCACATAATAACGGTAAAAAAATATATTCCCATAAGTCCCCGAGAAGATTGGCAGATTTCCTTCATTAACAATGAATTTTTAACCTTTTATATACAGAGAGCAGGAGCGTGAACACGGATCATTTTGGATTATTAAGGTTGAAACCCTATTGCACGAAAACTAACGTACACGCTAATGGAATTCTCTTGTAACAAAATTTAAACGTTGAGCATGCAATGTCAGTTGTCTAAGTTTAAAGATTTTCCTTTCACCCTGTACCTTTTAATTGAATATTCCATTCATAAAACTTTGCTACTGCAAGCAAGAACTAAATGCCAATTTTAAGGTTAAAACCACGTTGCACGAAAACTAACGCACACGCTATTGGAATTCAATTCTAACAAAACTTAAACGTTGAGCATGCAATGTCAGTTGTCTAAGTTTTAAGATCTTCTTTCCATCCTTTACCCTTTAATTTAATATTTCGGATATAAAACTTTGCTACTGCAAAAAAGAAATGCCAATTTGTTTAAAAAGAAAGATTTTTTATGTCCGTAATGTTGATTAAAGAATATAGAAATAAAAACCCTCAGTTAAACCGAGTCTCTATAATTAAAATGTCGTAATGAATAAATCTCTATCGATATTATTCATCCCTAAAATTATGAGGACTCCGGCTTAAAAATCTGAATCTTTCTTCATACCCTGAATCTTCTCTCACAATAAACTAATGATCTTTCTTTTACTGATTCAGTCTGTGGAAACTGTAACGCCTCCTGAACCGTCAAACCTCACCGCCGAGAAATCATGATGTCTCAAGAAGAGGAGATAACTACGCTACATCGATATCTCAAAATCCTTGCACAATATAAACGTGCACCATACCCTGCTATAACCTGATGATTTGCGAGAAATGAAGAGGTTAAGCACTAATCTCTATTCAATATCCTAGACAGTAGCGCAGAACCAATGTTCTACGTGAGCCTAGTCTTTTAAGCATAATGTGTTTTTGTTCCATTTAAAACTAACTGCTTCTCCAACATTTAACATGTCTTGATTTTGTTTTCCATAATTACGTCGGCTAATTAGCATCAAGACGACATAGTTTAAATAATGGAATGCCATACTTACGTCGAACTTTCAATGTTCTTCGTCAGTACAATCGTAGTTCCTTCCATATTGCATACATTGCCAGTACACCATTGTTACATAAAAACTTTAGAATGCTTGCTCAATCTGATTTTCCACATTAAATGCTCAAATTATATGCAGACGATTCTTAAAAAATCTTCGTCACCGACTAATTATATGTAATTTATTCTATGCACTTTCATTTTTGCACTCTTCAATTTGTATGTTTTGCAGGATCCAAGTATCCCTAAATCCAAATTTCTAATGAAAGGAAAAAACGATAAAATGTATCCGTATGATTTTTTATTAAATGCTCAAATTATATGCAGACGATTCTTAAAAAATCTTCGTCACCGACTAATTATATGCAATTTATTCTATGCACTTTCATTTTTGCACTCTTCAATTTGTATGTTTTGCAGGATCCAAGTATCCCTAAATCCAAATTTCTAATGAAAGGAAAAAACGATAAAATGTATCCGTATGATTTTTTATTATTTAACTTAAAAATATATGTACACAATAGTATCGTAAAATAGATGTATTAAATGCATGTGAACAATTTTGTACAATTAATATAATCTCGATACGGAGATAATAGATATCTAGATCTCAAAAAAAGTTTTAATAATAATTTACTTCCATACTACTCTGGAAAAATTTCTTAGAAAAATAGATTAATAAATCATTTCTTTCTTTAGATTTGATAAACTTAGCTTTAATCTTGGTTAATAATAAAACTTTTTATTTTTTCTTTCAACTTTACTTTATTAAAGATAGAAAAATTATCGTATTTCCATATTTTTCTGCTTTTTTCATTAACAACTAATCTAGTCAATTTCTATTTATGACACTATTTCTTTTCGTCTTTTGTTTCATGTACATTTTTTCTCTTTTTTCATCCTCAATTTTCTTTATTATTCTCAGATTTAAATTTTTTTATCTAATTTATTTTTAGACACGGCTGATCTTAATCAGACACGAATAATAAAGTTTTGATTTAAAATGTAAATGTCATTCTAACTTTCAAATTTTTTTGGACTAAATAATCAATATTTGCTTTCCTGTAGTCGCTCAAAACAATATTTTCATTTCAAACAAAATAAAATTAACTCTTAAAACCCAATCTTTCAGTCGATAAATAAATTATATATATATAGAAGTTTTGTTTGGAAACCTTGCAGGCAAAGGAAACAGTTAAAATAACAAATGCTTTTTCTCAATAACAGTTTCATGCTATTTTCCACAAAGCAGGATATTAGTTTATTGGGTTTAAGTCAAAAACCTTGGATTCTCAAAATATCCGTTCTTGGGAAATCATGAATTGGAAATCTTTACTGTTTACAACCACCTCAACTCTAAACACCAAGAGTGTAATGCAAGGAAAGTTAATTGCAGTTGCGTACACTCTGCGTACATATTGAAACCAGTTCTCTTTGGGCGGAATTTGTATACAAGAATATATGCATCAGTGTTCGTTTAGTATGCGAGGAGAAAGCATTAAAATTGATAATTTTGATAATTCACATAATAGTTTCCTATGACCAGAATATTTCATTGATTTTTTTATGTGAAAGATGGATCCCATGTCAGACTGTGACATCCGTCTTGTGTTTACATTACCGCCCAGAGACAGTACACTGCAGTACAAAAGATGTGTACACTTCTGAAATAACTTTCCTTGCATTACATCCTTGCTAAACACAGACCAGGAAATTATAAGAGTTGGACATTTTTAGATACTAAGCAA
Source organism: Eurytemora carolleeae (assembly GCF_000591075.1). NCBI lineage: Eukaryota > Metazoa > Arthropoda > Copepoda > Calanoida > Temoridae > Eurytemora > Eurytemora carolleeae. Next base: position 497,076 of record NW_019396259.1, on the reverse strand, counting down.
TTTTTTCTATTTATCGTTTTACATTAAAGAAATATCGGTGATAATTCTGTTTTAATTCGTGCATTAAAAAAAATGAATGTCGACATTTTTTCCGGAAATTTTTTTTCTAAATTGATTGTCCATCATCCTTCCTTGGGGCCATGAGGAGAGTTTGCACATCTAGTTTGGGTCCGATTGATTTAGCCATTTTGACGTTTTTTGGAAACAGACAGACACGCAAAGTATATTTATGGATTCTGGAACTGTTGGATATAACCTTGAAGAAAATTTACGAAGTCATTTACCATTTTATTTTCTATTCTGAAAAAAGTTTCCCCTGAACGCCCTAAAATCATGAATGTTAAAAAAAACGGATAAAAACAATGGCTAAAACTCCTGGAAATATACAATTGTAAAACTGTCAATTTTAGTCTCAAGGTCGTCAGAAAATACTGTATTGATTTTATCATTGAAAACTGAGATGTTCATTTACATGTATCTAAATAAAGAAAACGTTTTATTTATAAATGATTTCTATTTGTTTTGTTTTACCCCTAATCATTCCCAATCAAGCATGACGACATAACACTATTCTTTTCTTTTTCTTCAGAGAAATACATCTTACTAACTCAAACTTGAAGTTAGTTAGATTAAAGATTGTTTTAAGTAGAACAATGAGACCCAGCAAACTGTGGAAAAGGAAGAAGAATTCTAGACTAAAGTTATGATTTCTAACAGACAAATAAGCATGAAAAACAGCAATTGTGCAGTGTAAACAGACCCGTTAATTCACGTAATACTAGATTTTTAAGCTATCAGTAAAACTAGCTAAACAACTAGAAATCACTTAAAGATTGCTTTAATGTCGTCTTCTTATTCCCCAATTACCGGTTTAGCTTTGAATCCTCATAATTCTAATCCAGTTTTAATTTGTTATAAAAAAAGTGAGAAATTCATACTTTATAGAATGCTTAAAATTAATTAATAATAATAATTAATAATTAATGTGTTATACTTATAGTCATTATAATGACTTTCCATGAACAAAGTACATTTTAGGAAAAAAACGTTCGTTCAGTAAACAAAACTATATTTTTTTCAAAATCTTTCGGAAAATTTGTCCTTTCAGTAAAAAGACGATAGTTTTTCATTTCTCTAAACAATCCAATATATAATTATCCAATAATCCAATATAATTCATCAATAGCTCGTTTTTTTCTGAACAACAGCATCGTTCATGAAAAATTTTGTTCATTTACAAAACTTTTGTTCATTCACAAAAATTTCGTACGTTCATAAAAATGATGCCCATCCAACGAGGTTATAGTTTATAGAGTGATGATGTAGGCTAATCCTTTACTAATTGTACAGGCCATGTACTCCTCTTTCCAAGGTCAATCTGTATATTACAATACTCGGGGTGATATTATTTATTTTCATTTAAGCAGAAATAGGTTTTCAATTTAAAAAAAAATAATAAAACTGTAGACATCATATAACATAATTTCAACTTTCTCTTTAAATAGAGAAGGATGTACGGTTCACAGTACTACCCTTGATTACGAAGGCACGACATAATTTCTGTAATCAATAAAATCCTTGAAAGTAGGATATTTTAATCCTGATTTCTCTGGAAAGTGATTTTCGGGGTTTTCTAATAAAAACAATGGAGAAAATTACGACTACATTATAGATCAGATATAGGTATATAGGGTACCGTTGTGAATTTGTCATTTCCTTTTTGAACTGGACTGCACCTACGAGAGTCTGTTTAAAAGGGTTTTAAATCATTGGGAATCAGTGATCTATTAAGCATAAAAAGTATAGTTGTTTGAGACTGGCCTGGCATTTTCTGCTGTTTATTTCGACCACTTTTATGCAATTTCTAACACCTTAGATGTTAGAAATTGCATAAATAATTGATGTTTTTACTGTACGAATAGTCCATAATCTCTTAATATCTTTTATCAGTAAACTGTCCTAATTGTACACTCATGCTAATATACACGGACAGGTAGCTAAGATCCAGCCTCCTGTGCCCATCTCTATTGAGAGGTCACAATTATCACAATTATTGGTTGTTTTCTATATCAACACTAAACATTTTAATGTGTCATAAAACAATTAACTCAAAATTATTCCCAATTCTTATTAAATTTCCATATTACTTTTCCTATTCTTCTTGAAGATTAGAGTAAAAGTAAATTCTTTCCTTCTTTACAAGAATATAACCTTTCATTCAATTAAGCATTAATACATACATCTATTTCGGATACCACTTATGTATAAATATTTCGGATACCACTTATTTATAAATATTTCGGATACCACTTATATATAAATATTTCGGATACCACTTATATATAAATATTTCGGATACCACTTATATATAAATATTTCGGATACCACTTATTTATAAATATTTCGGATACCACTTATATATAAATATTCCGGATACCACTTATTTATAAATATTTCGGATTCCACTTATTTATAAATATTTTGGATACCACTTATTTATAATTATTTCGGATACTACTTATTTACACATATTTCGGATACCATCAAAGATAATATATATATAGATATGCAGGCAGGTAGAAACCTCCTTCCTAAATTGCTTGTAGCAGACAACTAATTTTTGAACCTTTGAGAGAAGGTGTAAGGAGAGACATCTATAGCAAATTGATTACTTTCTATATTCCTTTCTCCCCTTGCTGCCATCTGTAGGAAATACGCATTTGTGTTATATAAACATACAGTACGCGTATTGCATCCTGTATAGTTCAAGTGTTGCTATCTAGACCTGTTTGACCAATAAAATTAAATTTCAAGGTAACACAAACATACAGTACGCGTTTTGCTTATGTTATGATCAGATCAGTTGTAATTTGTCCTAGACTCGATGTACTTTTATAGTCATAATTTTTATTTAAATTGCGTTAATTTACGTATGCCATTCAGTACAACTTGCACATTTTAACTTTGTCTAGTCAAATTCCTACCTCAGTTTTATTTGCATTGATTAATTTGTTTCATTAAGTACAATATGCAGTATACATTGTTGAATGTTGATACTATAGTACGCATTTAGTGTTATCACGCATAAACAAAGTGATAAATTAGCAACAATCCATAGTATATAATGCCATGCGTACGACAGAGATGGTGCTGTTTGCACCTTTTCTCAAGACCTCAAAATTTATACCTGCCTGCATATCTATATATATATTATCTTTGGATACCACTTATTTATAAATATTTCGGATACCCTCAGATCTTATTTATGAACTATTTATTTTTCTACAAAAGTGGCTAAAATTGAGCCTTCGTCTTCTGATATTTCAAAATAATAACAATAATTTGTAAACCTCCTTGGGGGATTTCCGTAGTCAAAAAATATATAAATATAGGCAGAATTCTTCAATTATATAAGTAGCAAATATCGTGTAAACATGATATTCTGTAAACCTTCAGTACGTTGTATATTATTAACAATCTATGTTTGTAAACTTATACGTAAAATATTATTCATTGAAACTGCAGCATGATTAGTTTAAATCATGGGATATTTAATGACGTACATCTTAATTGCGCCGATTTCAACTGTGCTGTAATACGTAACATGATTACCTTAATCATGTGATATAGATAACGACGTAGGAATTGTAATTACGTCTAATAAGTTTAACTTGTAACATCGTTCCCTGTTTTGATAAACTAGTTGAAGATCGTCCCCATCATTTAGGATCGATATATAGCTGGATTAATACCTTGTTTGATAGCTAGGCTTGTGTCCCTGGGTGGCATTTAAAGCACTGGATTAATAGATTGTTTGATAGCTACGATTGTGTGCCTGTGTGGCATTTAGAGCCTTGATCAATAGCTTGTTGGATAGCTACGCTTGTGTCTCTGTGTGACATTTAGAGCCTGGATTAATAGCTTGTTGAATTGCTACCAAAATCTCGACCAGTGGTAGTGACGTTGATTGTTCGCTGGGTAACCTTGTGGATCGTGTCCTGGTTGACTTTGATATCGGACAGGTTGTACCTGGTAAGATACGTTTCGTGACTTGTAATGGAGTAGGTGTTTATTACATAAACATGTATACACACACACATATATAATGTTAAACAAAGATTTAATACCGACGATTGCTGGCAAAGCATGAAACATAATGTATGGTTGATTTTTTGGTAAAAAAAAATGTGAAGCTGAAAATGGAAATATATATATATATACATATATACAACCTCTGACCCATGAAACGTTGTGTCTTAGAAAATATATACTTAAACATCTAAAATGTATATCTAAACTGAAAAAAGTTGAAAATACTATATACAACCTATATATATATATATATATATATATATATATATGTATATATGTAAAACTAGAGAGAATTTGTACAACAATAAAATTGGAAAAATAATCTGTATTTTAATCATAACATATATATATGAATACATAGATTCGAAATATATATTTGTCTTTATAAATAAAATATGCAAATTTGTCATCAACAATATCGCCAATTTTATATTTCTGGATCTATTCATGCGTCCTGAATAAACTTTTAGAATGCAAACTTTCCCACAAAAATTTCTCAAAGTTTAGTGATAGAAAGAAAAGAAGATGGGGGGGGGGGCGGCAAATAAATTTCCCAAAATATAGAAATAAGATTACATGTCTAAAAAAGATATATACAGGGTGTTCCAAAAAAGCATCTTTTAGGTACAGGAGCTCTCATGATATGATAGTTCTATTTTTAAATTTTTGGATTTCTGTAACATTTCCGACGAGAGTACTTAAATTGGGAAAGTTAATTTATCGATCGGAAACGTTACAGAGATTCCGAAAATGTCCAAAAATCTAAATATCGAACTATCATGAGAACTCAAAGGGCCTAAAAGTTAGGTTTTTTAGAACACCCCATGGCGTTGTGTATAGCATCGTAGTATTTGAATACGTTTTGGTTGTGATCTATGAAGCATTCTACCCTAAACTAAGAGTACTGCAACGCTCTGCAGAACAATGACTGAAAAATGTGGGGGTTAGCAGAAAGTGATTCGGCTGTATAGATCTCAACCTTGACTTACCAGGGCAAGATGTTTTCGGGTTCCCAAGCTATTCTTATATTCTTATATTCTTATATTCTTATATTCTTATATTCTTTTATTCTTTTATTCTTATATTCTTATATTCTTATATTCTTATATTCTCTTCTCTATATTTTTGTTGTATGAATATTGAGAGGATAGACTAAGCCTGGAATAGGTTTAAAGGAAGGTTTTCAAGGATTTTCTCTGATTTAAGACTTGTTCAAGCCAACTTACTAAAATACCAGGGTTTAACTTAATATACTTTTCTGTTCTTTTAAACTTTGGTACAAGAGTTTCAACTGGAATATTATCAAAATGGAAAATATTTTTATATGACTGTAGACGTAATTTTGGAATTTCGTAGTTTTTTAGTGAGATAATCATTAATTAATGATGTCTCATTTATTCTTGAACATTCTTAAACTGTATCGTACAAAAGCTATTAGGAGTATTTTTTTTCTCCAGAGTTTAAGAATGAAGGGGGGGGGGAGGATGGAGACTGGAGATGAAGAATGGAACTGTATGGGGGATGAGCTGAAAAATGCAAGGAGTAGGCGAATAGATTGATCGATGGAAGGATGGTTGGGTGGATGTATAGATGAATATGGGGGTTTACTTCAAATACTTGAGATTGATGAGTATACTGACCATTCAAATTGCCTCAATCTTGATAAAACCAGAGTTTTCACATTCTTTAGTGTCAACCCTGGGATATTCTTACAGGCTTCACAGCGATCTAAACAGTTAGAAAACCCTGGGATAATATTACAGGCTTCACAGCGATCTAAACAATTAGAAACCCTGTGATAATATTACAGGCTTCACACCGATCTAAACAATTAGAAACCCTGGGATAATATTACAGGCTTCACACCGATCTAAATAGTTAGAAACCCTGGGATAATATTACAGGCTTCACAGCGATCTAAACAGTTAGAAACCCTGGGATAGTATTACAGGCTTCACAGAGATCTAAAAAATTAGAAACCCTGGGATAATATTACAGGCTTCACAGCGATCTAAACAGTTAGAAACCCTGGGATAATATTACAGGCTTCACAGCGATCTAAAAAATTAGAAACCATAGCTTAATATTACAGGCTTCACAGCGATCTAAACAGTTAGAAACCCTGCGATAATATTACAGGCTTCAAAGCGATCTAAACAGTTAGAAAACCCTGGGAAAATATTACAGGCTTCACAGCGATCTAAACAGCTAGAAACCCTGGGATAATATTACAGGCTTCACAGCGATCTAAACAGTTAGAAAACCCTGGAATAATATTACAGGCTTCACAGCGATCTAAACAGTTAGAAAACCCTGGGATAATATCACAGGCTTCACAGCGATCTAAACAGTTAGAAAATCCTGGGATAATATTACAGGCTTCACAGCGATCTAAACAGTTAGAAACCCTGGGATAATATTACAGGCTTCACAGCGATCTAAACAGTTAGAAAACCCTGGGATAATATTACAGGCTTCACAGCGCTCTAAACAGTTAGAAACCCTGGGATAATATTACAGGTTTCACAGCGATCTAAACAGTTAGAAACCCTGGGTTAATATTACAGACTTTACAGAGATCTAAACAGTTCGAAACCCTGGGATATTATTACAGGCTTCACAGCGATCTTAACAGTTAGAAAACCCTGGGATAATATTACAGGCTTCACAGCGATCTAAACAATTAGAAACCCTGGGATAATATTACAGGCTTCACAGCGATCTAAACAGTTAGAAACCCTGGGATAATATTACAGGCTTCACAGCGATCTAAACAGATAATATTACAGGCTTCACAGCGATCTAAACAGTTAGAAACCCTGGGATAGTATTACAGGCTTCACAGAGATCTAAACAATTAGAAACCCTGGGTTAATATTACAGGCTTCACAGCGATCTAAACAATTAGAAACCATTGTTAATATTACAGGCTTCACAGTGATCTAAACAGTTAGAAACCATGGGATAGTATTACAGGCTTCACAGCGATCTAAACAATTAGAAAACCTGGGATAATATTACAGGCTTCACTGCGATCTAAGCAGCCAGCAAAATCATGCATAATCATTTTTAACTGAACCAAGAAAATTGTAATCAATTTTAAATCTCTTAGCTCATAAAAAATAGAAAACTTTATGAATCTTAAATAAAAGTTCAATTTAGGTTAATAAATAAACAGAGTTAAAATTAATAAAGAAAAAAGGATAAAACTGTCGACATTATATTGTACTTTCACAGAATTGCAGATATCCTTCACACATTTAATCTCGAAAAAACGTCACGATTCTTGAGAATGATTCCCCCCCCCCCCCAATTTTTTTGGGATACAATAAAATAATACTAATTTGAAATTATTTCTCTGTCTCTGCATAAAGGAAATGAGTTTTTGCCACAAACCCTAATTTTTAAATCCCGATATCGTTACAACCCAATGTCGAAGCCCTTTGTTATTTCAAACTTTGAATTTTGTCTGATCAAATAAACTAAGTTTGAAATATCAAAGGCTTATATATTCAGGTTGAAAAGAATAAATTTAGGTTTAAATTTAAGAAAGAAAATAAAGCAGAAAATCTAAAAAAAATCTCGAAAATAATAAAATAAAATTTTATTATAAATTTAAATCATTAAGATAAAAGTAAAATTAAAAGACTTTTACATTTAATTTAATACAATATTGTTCTTTAACTCCCACTTTACACTGAAAAAAGAAAAAGAATGATGTAAAAATTAATAGCTGGAAAGAAATACCATTTGTTAGCACACACATTTATTAATGCCCCTTCGAACAGAAATGCCCCCTCCCAAAAGATATATACAGGGTGTTCCAAAAAAGCATCTTTTAGGTACAGGAGCTCTCATGATATGATAGTTCTATTTTTAAATTTTTGGATTTCTGTAACATTTCCGACGAGAGTACTTAAATTGGGAAAGTTAATTTATCGATCGGAAACGTTACAGAGATTCCGAAAATGTCCAAAAATCTAAATATCGAACTATCATGAGAACTCAAAGGGCCTAAAAGTTAGGTTTTTTAGAACACCCCATGGCGTTGTGTATAGCATCGTAGTATTTGAATACGTTTTGGTTGTGATCTATGAAGCATTCTACCCTAAACTAAGAGTACTGCAACGCTCTGCAGAACAATGACTGAAAAATGTGGGGGTTAGCAGAAAGTGATTCGGCTGTATAGATCTCAACCTTGACTTACCAGGGCAAGATGTTTTCGGGTTCCCAAGCTATTCTTATATTCTTATATTCTTATATTCTTATATTCTCATATTCTTATATTCTTATCTATTTTTGTTTTATGAATATTGAGAGGATTGACTAAGCCTGGAATAGGTTTAAAGGAAGGTTTTCAAGGATTTTCTCTGATTTAAGACTTGTTCAAGCCAACTTAGTAAAATACCAGGGTTTAACTTAATATACTTTTCTGTTCTTTTAAACTGTGGTACAGGAGTTTCAACTGGAATATAATCAAAATGAAAAATATCTCTATAGAACTGTACACGTAATTTTTATAGGACTGTACACAGATTTTCAGATGACTTTCCATTTTAAGGGAGGATGTATAATTTAAACCCTATCCCTTTAAAATTTATCTAAGATAANTCGGGTATACACTTCCCACCTAGCTACCCAACTCTTTTATGTCGGGTATATACTTCCCACCTAGCTACCCAACTCTTTTATGTCGGGTATATACTTCCCACCTAGCTACACAACTCTTTTATGTCGAGAATTTACTTCCCACCTGGCTACCCAACTCTATTATGTCGGGTATATAGAATCTACAAAATTGGAATTGTTCATGCAGTTTTCAGATACAATAACTTATCTATCGAAAAGCAAGGCATATTTTGGGTAATAATACTTTTTCAACAGTTATTTTTTAATATGCATTATAGGTATTTTAACTTCAAAAAAAACGAGCAATCTAAAATATATAAATTTATTTATAGCTCAAATCTCCACAAATCTGACCCTTATGAAATTACAGATTTTCACAATTTTGTTGTTAAAAAATTGTTTTTGAGTTTAATCTGAAAGGAAGTCTTTAACAAAAACTCTGATTTTCTAATCTTTATAAGTTGTAACCCAATGTCGTAAGTCCATATATATCGAAGGTTTATATCCCAAGGTTGCGAAGTTATAAAGATTAGAAAATTTGAGTTTGGGGCAACACTCAATTCTTTTTCTGTATAACAACGAATTCAAAGATATTAAGTTTTGGTATTAAAGACAATGCTGGTCACATTTTTTTGTTTATTCCTTTATGTATATTTATATATTTATACATATATAAACATATATATACATATATGTACTGTTATTCATTTGTCAGCTGTCCCCTGGATTATACATTATTCTATACAGATACATTATACTTATAGACTAAACAAACTTACACAATCCTATATTTACATACTAATACTAATACTAATACTAATACTAATACTAATTCTAATACTAATACTAATACTAATACTTATACTAATACTAATACTAATACTAATACTTATACTAATACTAATACTAATACTAATACTAATACTAATACTAATACTAATACTAATACTAATACTAATACTAATACTAATACTAATACTAATACTTGTTTTTGTAACCGACAATTGATTTTTTTCAATTGAGGTTTCTTTGTAAATGTGACTTTCGAATTTGTGCAAAGGAGAGATAAGAAAGATTTTGATTGACGATTTGGGTCTTCTGACCACTGGCGCAGACCTAGTATATCAAACTTGGATTTATGTTGTTTCAACTATTCTAAATTTGAACTGTAGGTGTTCACCATATGATTACAAAGAAATAATGATGGGAAAATTTGATTTAGCTAAAGTTAGTTTGAGTTGTAGATGAAAAACGTCTATATATTACTCTAAAATTAATGTTTAAAAAATGTCATCAACTTTTTAAAAATAAACTCAACTAAATTCATTATACCTAATAGATACAAATAAAAACCTAAAAACAAGATAATATTACGATGAAAGATAAATATTTTTAGTTAAAATTGAATTTGAAACAAGATCTTTTTATGATACGTTTGTGTTAAAAATACAGCTTTTTGGTTTAAGTCTATACCTCAATTTATTATCAATTAAAATTAATTCAGACATGGTCTTAAAAAACATATAATTTTCATTGTTAAAATTTACCTTTTTCTCTAGTCCATTGTATAACATTTAATTGGATAAAACCATGAAAAAGTTGACTGCAGGAGATAGTAGATACTTTAACTTTTTAATCTGACCTAAAAGTTAAATCAACTTAACAAAGAAGGTTACGAGATAATTCAGTTCTTAATTTTGAAAGAAAAGATGAAAGGGTCCAGTTTTGACAATTTACGACTGTGATAACCAAAAAACTGTAGAATAGGAAGACGACATAGAATTAATCTTTATTTGATATCCGTGAAGTACGAAAAAACGAACAGCCAATCAGAAGCCGGGGAATTTTGCGTTCAACCAATGGGAAAACTGTTGACTTCAGAGCTAACAAATTTAGAATGGTGGCCATATCGAGATTAATGCGTGATCCTCTCTTTTTCATAATATCGAGACTAATCTAATCTTGTACTTGTATCCTGAAAAGTGTATAAAATTCAACCAACCAGATTCGCGTATATGAAGCCCATAAATTTGAAATTTTGCGCGCCATTTAAGATTATATACACAAATGGGAGGAACTCTTTAATTTATTAAAACCGGTTGTTGATTTTTCTCTACACTATCCAAGAAAGAACGGTTTAAGAAGAAAATCAAAAGTGTGTCCATTGGATACTCAGATTAAGTAATCTGGATTAAGGATATCTCATTCTAAATTCTTCAGCTCAGAACAACTTTCAATATATAGTTTCGTATGTATTTGACTAAAACAAGTTTACTTTACTATCAATATAAGATTTTGTACCAACAATAATTCGAGTCTAAATGAAAGTTAAGAATACTCGAGAATTTCATAAGAAAATCCGGGAACAGGAAAACCGGAATCCAGGAACGAGTGAGTCTCCTTCCTCAAACACGAGAACATGTACTCCTGAGTCCAAAACTAAAGAACGAAAAGTGTTGACTTAAATTTTAAGTTCATGGTTAAATGCCACTTCTGACTTAAATTAAACCTGAACTTTAACCATGAGGTTAAATATTTAACCCTGTGGTTAAATATTTAACTCGCCGAAATCGACGAGTTAAAAATTAAACACAGGGTTAAAATCTTGAAATCCCGCAATCGATCCTATTTGTCTATCATCATTCAGTGGCATTCAACTAATTACGATATATTTAAAAGTAAAAACCTTGATTTAATAAAATTTCACCTTTTAGATTATATTAATGTTTGCACGTAAACCCAAAATACGGTTGTAACTATGTTTGGTTTTCCGTCACGTAAATAATTTAAAATTTAAAAAACAGCTGATTACCGAATACCGATACTTACTTAATAATTCTCCGTAAATCCTTTTCTCTGATTGGTTCAGATTTTTCCCGGAAAAATCAAATTTAAAATTGAGAAAGTTTAATATTTAAGTAGCTATTCATTATTTTACAGAACTTTTAACCTCGAACTTAAAATTCGTGCATTCTTTAGTTTTAGACTCTGGATGATAATATATGTTCAGATACCTATTTAGGATAAACCGCATATGCATGGTTGTTCATACTCTCAAACACGAGAACAAGAGGATGAAATCCCCAAAAGAGGATTATAAAATCCGCAAAACAGTGGTGTTGGATCTAGAGAAGACCTACTCAACTTCTTCTCTTCTATATACCTTGATAACATCAAAGCCTTTTAAAGATTCTTTTATGCATTTATAGAATTAAAAACCTTAGTTAAGAATTGTACAAAAAATCTTGCAACTTTTGTACTTTTCATTTTGCACCTCAAGATGGATATTGATTTGATAGTTGATAGCAAAAAAAATCTTTTTCTCAAGATTTATTTGTCGCTTTTTTCATTCTTAGCAAGTTTGACATGAAGATGACATTTTAGCAACCATTTATTATTTATGTTGTTAAAAGTAAATAGCTCAAATAATAGCTTGTATATTAACTTATTTATCTAAATGGGGCTTTGTACAATGTACATCGTTACTATACAATCGTTTTCATCGCTTTCAAAAACGATAATTTTCACAAACGATTGTTTTTCAAACGATCCTTAAGTTTTCAGATTTTTTTTCATCACTGCTTTTTTGAGTTTATTGCAAAACTATTCAAAACCATAACTTGAGCCTAACAGTCGTCTTCCACATAGTAGTTTTTCGGTCCCACTGTATGCTGCATCATACTTTAATAAAGCGTCCCAGATTTGAATCATAAAAGCACTGAAAAATATTAAAATTCTGTGCATGTAATAGTTATAAAAACTAGAAATTACACACCAGAAACCCCTCTGGCCGGATATGGTTAAAAATCCATTATAATTGTTCCGGTTTCAGAGAAATATTAAAATAAATGCAAATTTACTTCCATCCAATACATCAATGTAAGGCAACCGATAACTTTTACTTTTTGACACTAAGATCACTCGAAATACAATGTTTTTACCCTTATATTTTGCAACCTAATTGTGAGTTTTCTAGATTAAAAAGTCAATGACTTAAATATCAACCATGGGTTGCAAAAATATTATAGGGTTTATTTGAGTTTTAAACAAGTAATACAATTCCTTTTTCTTCAAAACAGGAGACTCATTCAATCGCAACTTATAAAGTTTTTTATCTTCAAGAAAAAGCAAAAAAATTCTCTTTTGATTACATTTAATTAACTGGTATAAGAAAACTTTTTTATTATTAAAGGAAAAAGATTTTCACTATAAAAATTTTTAAAAAGTATATCTCTGCTGCACTTTTCTGAATATCAAAAAAAACTTTTTGATGTTGTATAGATACAGATGAAAGTTGGGTAGGTATGTTATATATATATATATAGGAAACTAGATTCAGGAAATTAAACCAAGTTCCAAATATTAGAATTTCTCTTCTTTCCTTATACATTTCATTTTAACCTTTCTTTAATATTCTAAACTGTGCACTGTTCAGATTTTCTTAATATTATACACTGTACACTGTACAGACTATCTTAATATTCTACACTGTACATTGTACAGACTATCTTATTATTCTACACTGTACACTTCAAAGATTTTCTTAATATTATACACCGTACAATGTACAGACTATTTTTAATATTACACATAGGACACTGCACAGTCTTTTTTATTATAATACACTGTACACTGTACAGAGTTTCTCAATATTATACGCTGTACATTGAACAGAGTTTCTTAACATATTTCACTGTACAATAAGCATACATTCTCAGTATAATACACTTTATAAGTACAGAAGGCCCACTTTTTTCTGTGAGGTTCTATACTTTACAAACCGTTTTTAATATTGTACAACGTACAGAGCTTTTCCTAACTGCACACTGTACAGTTTTTCTTTATATTGCACAATTGTTCAGTCCGTTCTTATTTATACTAATATACAGTTCTTTTTTAATAGTATACAATCTGCAATTACGATACTGAAAGAGACCAATAATTACATTTTATCCAATTTTAATTATAACTCTGCTAACAACAAATGGGACAAATTTGTGTAAATACATAATGCATATTTTAGATAGTTGAACTTGATTTAGTTAATCTCACCCATTCGACAATTATATCTGGAATAGTTACCATACATGTTAATACAAGAATGTTTCAGAAATAAATTTATTTATTATCATATAGCGATACGAGATTATATCAATATAATAAAGACAATTTTTTATTTTTTGTTTTGATTGTGTAAAAACTTTTTAGGAGTTATTTTATTTATAACTTCTCGTTGTTTCCATGATGTTTAGAAGCTTGAAATAAATTAAAATTGAAATCAAAAGTCGTCTTCATTGTATTACTATAATCGCCTACCACTGTATCATAACGTTGCTTCCTGAATTTCTAGTATTGACATATATCAAGAATTTGTCTATAGAACAACTTATTATTATTCTTGGCGCTACTTGTAAAACTGAAAAACTCATTGGAATTGTAATTTTTCCTCTAATTGTTTTTTTTCTTTGTATACTCTGCGTACATATTGAAACCAGTTCTCTCTGGGCGGACTTTGTAAACAAGAATAGATGCATCAGTGTGCGTTTAGTATCTGAGGAGGTTAAAAGCATTTAAATTTGATAATTTTGAAAATTCACATAATAGTTTCCTATGACCAGAATATTTCATTGATTATTTTTGTGAAAATGGATTCCATGTCATGCTGTGGAATCCGTCTTGTGTTTACTTTTCCGCCCAAAGTCAGTACACTGCATAGTACAAAAGATGCGTACACCTCTGAAATAACTTTCCTTGCATTAGTACCTTGTTTAAACATTCATGTTATTCTTGTTTTTTTGTTGGTCTTGTTTGTCCTTCTTTCATTCTCTCGTTCATGTTCTTATGGGTTTTGCATAATTTTAATATGTAATACTAGCTGAAGGGCCCCGCGTTGCCCTCGGAAAATAAAAGTTGAAAAAAAAATTTTAAAAAGAAAAAGAAATTTGAGAAAAAATATTTTTGAATTTATTTTTAGCCTATTACACCCCCCAAACACTTTTGAGTTTCCACAAAAAAAATTCAGCCCAATCGGTCCAGCCGTTTGCCGGCTATACTCAACATATATATATATATATATATATATATATACGAATGTCTTGTTTTATTACATAGATACTGGAAACTTCAATGTAATAAACGACTATTCGGGAACCTTGTTTTTAAATTTGTTTTATACACTTCTTGTTGCTATGAAGTTGAAACCAAAGTTTTAGGTTAAGTGATTCCTGAGACCGAATTTAAATAATTTGATCCGCGGCTTAAATTTAAGCCGCGGCATAAATATGGTTGGTTCCACTAAAAATTGTATACAATTTTTTAAGATTTAAGCCGGCGCTCAATTCAAACCGGTTTTTGGTGGATTTGATTCATTGATTGATTCATTAAATTCTGACACTGGATATTAAAAAATGGCAAGTTATCTAAATTTACATATATATAGGGTTATCCAGAAAAAATAAGCCTTCAGAGAGAACTATACAGAATGTAAACTGTCTGTTTCCTGATATTTCTGATTCCCTGAATCCGTTCACTTGTTCTTTCACTGGGAAATTTTTATATAAGGAATATTCTTCAGATGAAACCTTGGAATTGTCAGATTTTTAGAGTTTCAGGTCGTCTTGACAGTTCTACATTATTAAAATGTATTTATCCCACGATGGAAGGGGTGGGGGGGGGGGGGAAGTGTTTTATTCGAATTGTGGAATCGTGGAAAAGAAATACACCTTCTAAACTAATTTTACTACCATGCAGTAATAGGATCTTTAATTTGCATAAATTTTTTTCAAAAAGAGATAAATATTTTGTATCAAATTTTCTTGGAAAATTGATTAAAATGATTTTAGAACTTTTCCGTTACTGGCTGGTTCAACTGAATTTACATATTTTTTTCGAATTCTGTAGAATTAAATTTAAAAGATTTAATTCTATCTAATGTTTATATTAAGCCCTGTATTTAATCTATATAATTCTGGAGTTGTGGATAATAATCTTAATTGAAAAAATAGATGAACACATTTTTATTCCAAACAAAATAATTTAATTATAGAAAACTGAAATATAAAATAATTACATTTGAACAACATTTATGCAGAGCTAAAATTTTGATTGGCGTTTTAAACTCATGAGACTGCAATTGCATTTCTGGTTCTTATGGCTCAGCTACATTTTGCCTAGTCACAATTTGCCTAGTCACATTTTGCCTAGTCACATTTTGCCTAGTCACATTTTGCCTAGGTAACAGTTTGCCTAGGTAACATTTTGCCTAGTAACATTTTGCCTAGGGTAACAGTTTGCCTAGAGTAACAAAAGAGCGAATTTTTTGCCTAGTCAATAATTTTTTCACGAAGAAATTTTCATCAATCCGAGAATTTTTTTTTTAAATCCGCAAATTTTTGAAAATCATTCAGTTTCCTTTAACCCAATCAGAAGGAGAGACACATTGAAAATGGCTCCCATGATAACTGCAGGGCTTACAAGGCGGGGTAAGTCAAACTACAGAGATAAGAATAACTTCTATTATGTTTTCAATGGGGAGAGGGCAGAGAACAAGAATTGGCGCTGTTCCCAGAGATCATGCACTGCAACCCAAACAACGAGGATATCTACTGGAAACCTGGTAGGGGATGTACTCCCAACCCAAGGCCATATCAACAAGCTGCTGAAGACTAAAGCTAAGACCACAGAAAAGGCTGGGTGAAATTTGTTGTAGAAGCTTTCCATACCATGCCGAAAGCTGATTATATCCAAACCCTTGCACATGACCAGCAGAAGATAAATAATGATAAATAAAGATCACCTGTATGAATTCCTATGTATACTCCATGATTATGTAAAATGTATTTAAAAAATATATATATATGTCTGATACATAACCATATTTTATCTTTTGTAGAGTGACAGGAATGTTAAAATTGCTGTACAGAATACAATTCAATTCATTAATTTTAATTCATTAAAATTTATCTGGTTAAACTTTAAAAAAATGTTTAATTCTTGACAAAATTTGTTTTTTATAAAAAATTATTGACTAGGCAAAAAACATGCTCTTGCGTTACCTAGGCAAAATGTTACCCTAGCCAAAATTGTACTAGGCAAACTTGAACTAGGCAAAAAGTTACCTAGGCAAAATGTTACCTAGGCAAAAGTGAACTAGGCAAAATGTGACTAGGCAAAATGTGACTAGGCAAATTGTGACTAGGCAAAATGTAGCTGAGCCGTTCTTATTATTCCATTTTATAATGGTAACCACTGTATAAAAATAATTTTTATTTCTGCACCGACAAATTGAAATGCCATCAATTTACGAAATATATATTTTTGCAAAACACTAGGTTCTCAATGTTACTGCAAATGTATCAAATATAAGTAGTTTATGATCTATATAAAACAGGGTTACCCGCAAAAAATGAGACTTCAGAATGTTATAAGAATGTTAGGCTTCATCGACCTTTAAAGTTTTTTTTGGATCCAAAAGTTAGGCAGATAATTGGAATTATATTGGAATCAAAAGATTTTTTTCAGGGAAAAAAAAATTTAATTTACGAGACTGACATGATTACTTTTTCTCGGAAATATAGAAAGGTCTTATTTAGAATTTTAAAAAATTCAGAATCCTAAAGTGTTGAAAGTTGAGCAAAATATTGGGTAAAATAATATTTTTTATGATGGAAAAAACGGTTTAAAAAGAACAGTATTTTAATGCTAATTTGCTATAATTTTTATTTGTACATTTTGATTAAAATAGAAATTTATGTTTCCACAGATTTTATTTAGTCTCATGGGAGAAATTCAAAATTGTTTAAATTAAATTTTTTTTGAGGCAACATTTGAAAATTTATGTCTGTTCCTTCCAAGTCTTTAATACAATTAAGCATCCTTCTTGTTTATTCTTAAATAGAATTACAATAAGTCTATTTAATAAATTATTTTCTATTTCCATTATTTCTGCTAAATATATTTCTCTGCAGATTAATCTGTGATGATTCAGAAATCAATTTAAGGAAATAATTAGTTTAAACTTTAAAGTTTTAAACTTGAGGTAAGCTTGATTCTATTTTAGAAATATTTTGGAATTTCTATTTTTTAACACAAATTTTTTTTTCCAGATACAAAAATAATATTGTAAGTAGCATATGAATTTTGTGATACAAAATACCATAATTTAAAATATTTAATTTACATTCGCTAGTTACTCTATAGCAAAAAGCCAGGGTTAAATCTTAAAAACAAAATACAGAAGTAAAAAGAAAGAGTAAATTGCATTTGAGAACTATTTTGATGTCAGGTTAATTTATTTTTGTTGTTCTATTATGAGTTTTTATTGTCTTATTTGAAATCAGGAAATAATAGCGTCTAGAGTATATTTTCATTTTAGCTTTTAAACATTTCAATGCCACAATCTTTTCGTCGTTCATCGAAAAATCTAAGAAATTTCAAAGATTTTTTCTTATTTCATTTACGGAATTCAAAGATATTTCCAAAATTTATAATTTTAAACATGCTATTCTATAATGCAGGCCGCAGGATTGACATTTGCGATTCTATATGCAGGGTTGACATGTAAGATCCTACATGAAGGGTTGACATTTGCGATTCTATATGCAGGGTTGACATGTAAGATCCTACATGAAGGTTTGACATTTGCGATTCTATATGCAGGGTTGACATGTAAGATTCTACATGCAGGGTTGACATGTAAGATCCTACATGAAGGGTTGACATTTGCGATTCTATATGCAGGGTTGACATGTAAGATTCTACATAAAGGTTTGACATATAAGATTCTACATGAATGGTTGACATTTGCGATTCTACATGCAGGGTTGACATGTAAGATTCTACATGCAGGGTTGACATGTAAGATTCAACATGCAGGGTTGACAAGTATGTCCTAGCCGCAGTGCTAGGTCCCCATTGCAGCTTGCGGTGCATCAAAGTGCCTAACCTTACCTTTGGGAAGTTACTGCTTGAGAAATTGCACAATTGGGAAGTTGCCTACGACATAGGGTTGCAAAGAAATATGAATTAGAAATTCAGAGTTTGTTGCAAAGACTCATTTCCTTTAATGCCGAAGGTATCAATCTTGTTTTGAGTGTAGATAATTTCTATTCAAGTTGTCTTCTTGGCTTTAGATTAGCAATAAATGGATTGCAAAATATTTTGCAACTTTGCAAACTTTCAATTAAATTTTGCAAGTAAGACACCTCAGAACTTTAATTTGATTATTTTTTTGTTTTGGAAATGAATCTACAGAGATGTTTTTCATATTATTTTTTTGATATTTTTTATTCGTTTATTTTTATTTTATACATTATAAATAAAGGAAGAGCTGTTTTGCAAACTTTTAATTCAATTTTGCAAGTTATAAACCTGAAGAACTTTAAATTTTTTTCTTATTTTGGAAATCAATCTTAAGAGTTTTTTTTGTTATTTTTTGTTATTCTTTATTCGTTCATTTTAATTTACTAGATTAGAAATAAACAACTTCACTGCAGAGGTTTTGTAAACTTTATAAATCAATATTTCAAGTTAAATTCTTTCTAAGCTTTAAACTATTCTGTCTTACATTTCTGTCTTGTGTTTGTAATTATCATAAATCTTACAGATTAGAGTTACAAAATTACTATATTTCTAACTTACTCGCAATAAGATTTATTCACGCTTCTCTTTCTAGTTTAACATTCTGTTAATTTATTTATTTTAATAATGTACTTTGGCGGTCGGCTATAATGACGAAGAGTTTAAAACGATTAACTATATTTTAAACTTAAATTTACAAAGTTAGAAAAAATCATATCTTGAATATCACATGTTTAAACTACGTGGCCTCAGAAACTCCTCTTTTCTCTCTAGCTGCCGCGAGAGGTTCTCTAAGGAAAAGACGACTTTCATAGCCGCCACAGTAGTCCCCCCTAGAAGGAACGGCGGAGCAGATCCTATTATCTCTGGAAGACCTGTGAGGGTTCCGACGAACAGGAACAGATGGCGGAAGAACCTTGGGAACCAGCTTGAACCTGACCTTCTTGGGTAATCTGGTGGCAGAGGAAGGCGGAGGAACTGAAGGAAAAGATTTTGGATTCAGTCTGGGTCTTCCTCGAGGCGGAGGAACCGAGGGAGTCACCGGAGTATCACTGAAAACAGGCTTCAGACGATCTACTGAAACTACGTCCTGTTTAGAACCGATCTGGAGGCGGAAGTACTTGTCCTGTCCGTCTAATACCAAGTAAGGGCCTCGATAACGTGGAGCCAAGGATGAAATAACTGCATCTTCACGAACAAACACGTACTTAGCTGAGACAAGAGCTGTAGGTAGTTTAGCAGATGGAACAGGACGAACATGATGAGGCGGAGAAATGGCGAATCCTTCAATAGCTCTGTCAACTTTCCTGAGAAAGGAATCAGGGAGGAGTTCAGGGACGTCTACAAGTTCACCAGGTAGGGTCAGAGGAGAACCATACACAGCCTCGGAAACTGAGAGGCCAGTATCATCCTTCAGAGTTGCTCTCAAACCCAAGAGAACTAGAGGTAGGTGAGAGAACCAATCAGAACCTGCTAACCTGGCTTGTAGAGAAGACTTGAGACTCCTGTGGAACCTTTCAACCATACCATTACTTTAAGGATGAAAAGAGGTCGTTGTGGAGGTTGAAATTCCTAACATAGAACAAACTCTAGTCCAGATTGAAGACGTGAATTGAGAACCTCTATCAGACATGATAACTGCAGGAACTCCGAATCTTGAAATCCAGGTTGAGATTAGAGCACGAGCACAAGAGTCAGCTGAGATGGAGGACAAGTGAACGGCCTCCGGCCATCTCGTAGTTCTGTCGATCATGGTGAAAAGATATGTAAAACCATGGCTTGATGGGAGAGGACCAACAAGATCCACATGAATGTGAGAAAATCTCCGGGTTGGTACTGGAATAGGAGAAATTGTAGAATGAACATGAGTTGAAATCTTGGATTTTTGGCATGAAATACACGATTTGGCCCACAAACCAACATCTCTGGACATTCCTGGCCAAACAAATCTTGATGAGATCAATCTCTTCGAAGCTCTGACACCAGGATGAGAAATACTGTGCAGTTGTAAGAATAATTTGTGTCGAAGCTGAAGAGGGACTAAGGGACAAAGTGAATCAGTTGAAATATCACAAAAAATATCATCATTTCCAACGGAATGAGAAATCACTGTAAGAGATGGATTAACTTTCATTTCTTGCACGGATGAACACATAGTTTGAAACTTGGCTAAACTTGAAGCATCCAAATCGTATAACGAATTATCTCCGCCTGGAGCTGGGACCAATGCGGATGTAGAGAGGGAACAAGGAGAAAAATCCGACATCTCCGACATCTCCGACACCTCCGACACCTCCAACACCTCCGACACCTCCGCACCAGGAACAGGAAGGGCGTGAGTGTGGATAGATTTGGAGGAAGACTGGAATGGTTTGGAGTTAGGTTTCGGGTCGGAGCAAGGTTTAATTGGACCTGGAGAAATTGAAGATGAACCAGGGGTAAAACTTGGAGATGAGACAGGGGAAACTGGGCGGGAGAGGGCGTCAGCTACTACCTTCTCCTTGCCAGGAATGTGTACAATGGAATTAGTGAACTCTGCCAGGTATGCAAGATGTCTCTGCTGGCGAGCTGACCAAGGAGGACTCGTCCTGAACAAAGCATGAGTTAATGGTTTGTGGTCAGTAAATATTGTGAATTCTCTACCTTCTAGCATGAATCTGAAGTGTCAAACAGATGAAAAGGCTGCCAGGAGCTCTCTGTCAAAGGCGGAGTATTTCTTCTCAGCATCAGAAAGTTTCTTAGAGAAGAACGCCAGCGGAGCCCAAGAATTGTCGCGTAGCTGCTGTTGAAGAACAGCTCCAATGTGAGAATCTGAGGCATCTACAGACAGAGATATTGCTGTGTTGGTCTGAGGGTGAACTAGTTCCGGAACAGCTGAAAGGAGTAGTTTGGCTCTGTTGAAAGCAGAGTTCATGAGTGGAGACCAAGAAATAGTTTTTCCAGGGCCTTTCAGAGCATCAGTGAGAGGAGCAAGCACCTGAGCTGCAGAGCGGAGAAATTTCCTGTAAAAATTAACCATTCCGAGAAACCTCTGGAGGCTGGGTTTGTCTGAAGGTTGTGGAAAGGCAGAGATGGCGTCGGAGTGTTTCACCAAGGGAGAACATCCAGAGGAAGTGAGGCGGTGTCCCAGGAACTCAATTTCCGTCACAGCAAACTGACACTTAGGCAGACCAATAGTAAGACCATGTTCTCGACAGAGGAGTAAAACGTCTCGGAGGTGCTGAACATTAGAAGATAGATCTTTACTAAAAACCAGAATATCGTCAACGTAGACAAAACAGAAAGGAAGATCTCCAAGGATTTGATCCATCAAGCATTGAAATGTGTTTCCAGCGTTACGTAATCCAAAAGGCATCCTCAGGAGCTCGAACATCCCGAAGGGGGTGATGATGGCAGTCTTCTGGATGTCCATCTCCTCGACAGGTACCTGATAATATCCCTTCTGAAGATCTAACTTGGAGAAAATAGTTGAACCACTAACTCCTGAGGAAAAATCGGCGATGTTGGGAAGAGGATAATGGTCAGGCACAGTGGCGGTGTTTAGACCGCGGTAATCGCCGCAAGGTCTCCAACCTCCATCCTTCTTCTTGACCATGTGTAGTGGAGAGGCCCAAGGAGAAGTAGAACGGCGGACAATCCCAGACTTTTCCATAGCGGAGAATTCTGCTTTAGCTAAAGCAAGTTTAGCAGGATCCAGTCTGCGAGCTTTAGCAAAAATCGGCGGGCCAGGGTTGGTGAGAATGTGATGACGAACCTTATGACGTGACGGAGAAGCAGTGAAACCATCGGATTGAAGTACATCAGGAAATTCTTCAAGAAGGTCTGACATGCACTGAGGAGTGGAGAGAAAGGCTGCTTGCATCTGCGTGGTTGAGTCAATGGAGAAGAGGATAAATCAATCTTAGAACCAATAGAATAGCTGTTGGAGAATACCTTTTTGCTCCTCAAGTTCATGCTTAAATCATGATGGTGACGAAAATCTGCTCCAAGGATTGGAACAGAAACTGGAGCTAGCTGGAAAGTCCAGGAACAATTCCACGTTCCAAACCGTAAAGGAATAATTCTGGAACCAGAGCAGGTTAAAGTTGACCCATCAGCCGTGAGTAACCGAACACCAGAAGTTGAAGATGAGGTCGTAGATGGAAAAACCGAAATTGAAGCCCCCGTGTCGACTAGAAAACGACGGTTGGAGAGACCATCATGGAGATAGATTAGAGCAGAACTCGTTGAACCGGCAGGCAGGGAAGAAACATCCTCCTAGTTTCCCGACCAGGCACATGGAGCTTGACAACTGATGGCCTTGGAACCGAACTTGGCATGGTACCAGCAAAAGGATGGTGAAGCTGGATGGCGAGATGGAGCTGCAGGAGTTTGAGAACGGCGGGTAACTGGACTAGAAGTTCTCTGAGAGCGCTGATTACGGCGGTTCTGCCTAGAAGGAGGAGTATTAACAGCATGCACTGAATCCAAGGCGTTTACCGATGAATTAGAAGACAAACTACTCCGGTATATCTCGTCGGCACATTGAGAGAAAACAGCAATATCGGCGGTTTTATCGTGGACTAAATGAGATCTGACATCAGATGGAAGTTGTCTCAAGAACGCATACCGCAGGAACAAGCACTCCTGATGTTCTATAGGAAGGAGAGCCCTTATCCTGGATAAGAGAGCTGAAGGAAGCATATCTCCAGACAGAGGTAGTGACATGATGGATTCACAACGTGCATAGTCTATTAGAGAATGTGTCTGTAGAAGACGAGACCGCAACACACCATAAGGATCAGCAGTAGGCGGGTTCCTTATTATATCCACTACGTTATCTATCTCCTTCTGTGGTAGAGACGCAACCACATGATGGAACTTGGTGGTGCTGCTGGTGATGTTTTTGAGGTGGAACTGGGACTCAGCGTTGATAAACCAGGATTCGCAGCTGTCAGGCCAGAAGACAGGCAACTTCAGAGCGACTGAATAGAGATGACTGGATGGGGAGGAATCCACCTGGTTTACTGCGCCAGTGGCCAAAGCTGGATCTCCAATCATGGCGGAAAAATAAATAACCACTGTCGAGCTAGGTTTTCGCTTACTGTGATAGCCTGTGGAGAAAACAGGGAGGCAGGTTCACTTTTCAGCCGAAAATAACACTAGCAAAAAAACAGAAACACTTACTCAAAACTTTGAGTTTTTATGTTATTTGAGTTTATATAAAGAATAATACAACGTGGTGGGTTGCTTTACTTGGACTTAGAAATGTATTCAATAGTCCTGGGTCACCAATTTGGCGGTTGGCTACAATTACGAAGAGTTTGAAACGATTAACTATATTTTAAACTTAAATTTACAAAGTTAGAAAAAATCATATCTTGAATATCACATGTTTAAACTACCTGGCCTCAGAAACTCCTCTTTTCTCTCTAGCTGCCGCGAGAGGTTCTCTAAGGAAAAGACGACTTTCATAGCCGCCACAGTATATATTTATGTATATACATAGAATTATCCATACATGTTTCACATGTTTTAATTCTCTAAACAATAAATGTTTTTTTCTTAAATTTATATGAATATGTATATACATACAATGATTCTAAGGTTCATGATTATCATTGTACAATGTACATACATGTACATAGAGTACTATGCCAGTACAGTTCAATGATCGCTAGGGTGTATAATCGGTACAGTACAGTTCAATGATAACCAGGGAGTATAGTCGGTACAGTACAGTTCAATGATAACCATGATGTATAGTCGGTACAGTACAGTTTAATTATACCCAGGGTGTATAGTTGGTACAGTACAGTTCAATGATACCCATGGTGTATAGTTGGTACAGTACAGTTCAATGATACCCAGGGTGTATAGTTTACAGTTCAATGATAACCATGATGTATAGTCGGTACAGTACAGTTAAATGATACCCAGGGTGTATAGTTGGTACAGTACAGTTCAATGATACCCATGGTGTATAGTTGGTACAGTACAGTTCAATGATACCCAGGGTGTATAGTTGGTACTGTACAGTTCAATGATAACCAGGGTGTATTGTCGGTACAGTACAGTTCAATGATAACCAGGGTGTATAGTTGGTACAGTAAAGTTCAATCATACCCAGGGTGTATAGTTGGTATAGTACAGTTCAATGTTAACCAGGGTGTATAGTCGGTTCAGTACAGTGCAATGTTAACCAGGGTGTAAAGTCGGTACAATACAGCTCAATGATAACCAGGGTGTATGGTCGGTACAATACAGTTCAATGATAACCAGGGAGTATAGTCGGTACAGTACAGTTCAATGATAACCAGGGTGTATAGTCGGTACAGTACAGTTCAATGATAACCAGGGTGTAAAGTCGGTACAGTGCAGTTCAATGATAACCATGGTGTATAGTCGGTACAGTACAGTTCAATGATAACCAGGTTGTATAGTCGGTATAGTACAGTTAAATGATAACAAGGGTGTATAGTCGGTACAGTACAGTTCAATGATAACCAGGGTGTATATTTGGTACAGTACAGTTCAATGATAACCATGATGTATAGTGGGTACAGTACAGTTAAATTATACCCAGGGTGTATAGTTGGTACAGTACAGTTCAATGATAACCATGGTGTATAGTCGGTACAGTACAGTTCAATGATAACCAGGTTGTATAGTCGGTATAGTACAGTTAAATGATAACAAGGGTGTATAGTCGGTACAGTACAGTTCAATGATAACCAGGGTGTATATTTGGTACAGTACAGTTCAATGATAACCATGATGTATAGTGGGTACAGTACAGTTAAATAATAACCATGGTGTATAGTTGGTACAGTACAGTTCAATGATAACCAGGGTGTACAGTGGGTACAGTACAGTTCAATGATAACCAGGGTGTATAGTCGGTACAGTACAGTTCAATGATAACCAGGGTGTATAGCGGGTACAGTACAGTTCAATGCTACCCAGAGTGTATAGTCGGTACAGTACCTTACAATGATAACCAGGATGTAAAGTTGGTACAGGACAGTGGGACTCACTCAGTACAGTAATCTATCCTGAGAGGTAAAACCTGAGAATGAATATCTAGAGCTAAAGATTGAACACACTTCTATCTCAAGATTCGGAGAAGAAACTCTAAAGATTCCTGTGATTGGGCCAAATTTAATTTTCTTTTTTTTAAACTAAATTTAACCTTAGATGGAGGTTCAGGGTAGAGATCTTATTCTTTATATCTATAACACAAAACATAAATTTTATGATTCTTTACAGTATGAACCAAAAATGGAATAACAAATTCAAACAATCCTTTACTTTGCCTTGTCTCTTTGTGCAGCCAAATACTAAGTAGTTATTGAGTTCTGTTCTTAAATAGATTAGAAACCTAATTTCAAGTGAATTGATTGAGTGGCATGTATGATGCATAATAATATTCTTAAAATGTATTTTTTTCTGATCAAGCATGATATACAGTGATAACCAGAAAACTCTGGAATAAGAAGTCGACTTTTAAACTCAAGTAATTACTTTAAATAGCGCATAGAACATGAGGCACAGCCATTATACAATGAAAACCGACCCATTTTACTTAATAAGTAATTTAATAACTTTTAAGTAACGCTATTTGCTTTAAACAACATAAAATGCACTTCAGAGATGCTATAACGTCGTCTTCCTATTCTACACTTTTCTGGTTATGACTGTAGAATAAGAAGGTTTTAAGGGCACCATTGTAAATCGACCATGTCTTTTTTTTAATGGAGGGTCACAACAAGTACAACAATAGATTTAATTAACTTATAAAGTTATGCACGTTAATTTAACTGTTCGATTAGACAAAAATACCAAAACTAGATTGAATACAAATACATATAGGCGAAATCGAGCACATCTCGCCATGGCTAGTCCAGAGCTGAAAACTTTCGAATTGTGGATATCGAGATCAATGAATCTGAAGTTTAATTTGATCTTTAGTTTGTATTCCGGAAAGTATCTAAAATGCTACCAATAAGATCAAACGTCGGGAAATTTGAAAATTTGCCCGCCATTTAATAATAGAACTCTTCTTGGTCGGAATCTGGTAGGGTTATCCGGAAAGAGGGAAAAATGTCCACAGTGTACAGAGCGTCCCATATGATATTAGATTATCAACAATTTTTAACGTCAAAATATGCACATAATACGCGAAAAATCTAGCATTTTCTGCCAATAAAATTTTCTATTAGCTTTATTAATTTTTTTAAATGATTCATTCTTCTTAAATTTTCTGATTTTCCCCCCAAATCGTAATTTAGACCCATTGACGCGGTCTAATTGGATGTGGGACACCCTGTATATTCAGATTAAGCAATCGCTATTTAGTGTATTTAATTCTAAAGTTTTCAACTTAAGATGCATAACCTTCATAATTGTTTATTTATTTTCACAAAAGTACTAAATGATAAGTTGTTAAAGGAAAAAACTTTAAGTTTTATATATTGCTTAGGGCAGTTTTTAGTAAGTTCACTGGTTCTAATGTTCATAAAAACATTTCTTTCTGAGATAAAAGAATAAAAGCTGAAAGTCAGGGTTTTATATGAGAATGAGTAGAAGAAAAACAGCGTAATTACTAGATATATCTTCCACCTAGAAAACAACAGGAAGATAAAATATCTTTGAAGCAAAAAGTTTTATATCCTTGACAATTACTGGAAATGTCACGTAAACTTGTGACTTAAATACTAGACTAATACTATATATACAATTAACCCTGAGTAATTTGATGTTCCGGCCTGAATTTCAGCCTAGAATAGTAGTAAAACGGGACAGTACCATCCTCTTCTAAGGCTAATACTATATATACAATAAACCCTGAGTAATTTGATGTTTCGGCCTGAATTTCAGCCTAGAATAGTAGTAAAACTGGACCATCCTCTTCTAAGGAGATTAATGGGAGCTAGCTCTAGGTTTGCGTACACATTTTTAATTTCTATCTTTTTCTGTAAGAATTCTGTAAGAGTTAAAATTCAAAAGATTTTCGAGTCCTTCCCTGTCATAAATCATACACCTTTTTTTGGGGTGATATTAGGCACCAAAATATGTGGACCAGTCCGGCTCAGCTGGATAAAACATTACGCACAATTTTGGCAGATTAGTATTTTTTTTATTTGATTTATTTTTTTCTACAGAGAAAATGAATAAAATCTCGTTATATTTCCTACAATTTAAACAATTTGAACCATTATTTAACAAAAGCCTGAAATATAATTATTTTCATTCTCTTCAATGTTTCTATTTTTTCTAAGGAAAATTGTTAAGGTTTCCATGTTTAGTGAACACGTTAATAAAGTTGCAACTTTTTAAACTTTTCCTAAAAGACTTCTTCTAACTATATCCTAGCTCTGTTTAATTCAAGGGATCGTTCATAAATTTGAGATAATAGAAAAGAATTTAAAGATATTTTAGTTTGTAATATATCAATATTTGACCGAATTACTCCTTCTAATCTGAACGTGAAACAAGCGCATTGTAGTAGCAAAATCTTCATACCCAGAGTTTCAAAAACGCATGATTGGATTAGTAATGTCAAACCAGAGTTAAGACTTATCCTCACTTTATATTTAGCCATCAGGTCTCACATGTTCGAAATCATACTGCAAATAAATCTCTTTGATTCTTCATAAAACTTCGAGTTGACTTTTAAAATTTATAATTAGTTTTTAATTTTATGATCAGTTTTTAATTTTATAATTAGTTTTTAATTTTATAATCAGTTTTTAATTTTATAATCAGTTTTTAATTTTATAATTAGTTTTTTTTTATAATTAGTTTCATTATTTTATAATTAGTTTTTAATTTTATAATTAGTATTATAATTTTATGATTTAGTTTTGATATTTTTGATAGTTTTAAATTTTGAATGAATTAATTCGAATAGAAGAAATTGACAATACATTTTTGGTACTTTATTTTGTCATAAACAAAGTTATAAAATTAAATTGGAATAAATGCCATAAACGATTTAAGTTTCTAGCATTTGCATCCGCAGGGTTATTATCCATAATTAGTTTCCATATGTTCAAAATTTCATTATTTAGTAGATATTTTCTGCTACGTTTTCAAATCTTTTAAAGTTTGCTGACAGTAAATATTTTTCATGATTTAGCATTTTATTTATTGCTGTTGAGCACATTCTTCATTGGAAAAACACATGGAGAAATATGTTTTCTAGCCTTATTTTCAATGGTTTTGTGTAATATTACCCCAGTTAAAACCTTTACGAAAAAATACATTAAAAGGTTTGACAATTTTTCTTTATTTTTGAAAAAGCAATATAACTTACAAGTTTAAACATCAAGCTTTTCTAGAAGTTTTATAATTCTTCCAGATCAAGTATAATCTTCCTAAATCCTCTTCCGCGACCTTCAATCACGAATCTTTAAAACTATAAAAAGATTGTCATTCTTCAGATAATAGAGTCTCCGAACACTGTTCTCTTGTTCTTTAGTTTAAAAAATTATTCTTCTGTTCTCCTGTTCTCCAGTATAGAAAACTATTCTTCTGTTTTTCTGTTCTCCAGTATAAAAAACTGTTCTTCTGTTCTCCAGGATAGAAAACTATTCTTCTGTTTTTCTGTTCTCCAGTATAGAAAACTGTTCTTCTGTTCTCATGTTCTCCAAATTAGAAAACTGTTCTAATGTTCTCCTTTTCTCCAGTATAGAAATGTTCTGCAATGATGTATATTGTTCTCTGATGAAGTAAACTATTCTTTGATAAAGTATACTGTTCTCCAATGAAGTATAATGTTCTCAGATGAGGTATTATGTTCTCCAAGTAGAAGTAAACTGTTCTCCGATGAAGTAAACTGTTCTCCATTAAAGTATAATGTTCTCCAATGAAAAACTGTTCTCCGATGAAGTATTAACTGTTCTCCAATGAAGTATAATGTTCTCCAATGAAGTAAACTGTTCTCCAATAAAGTATAATGTTCTCCAATGAAGTAAACTGTTCTCCAATAAAGTATAATGTTCTCCAATGAAGTAAACTGTTCTCCGATGAAGTATTAACTGTTCTCCAATGAAGTATAATGTTCTCCAATGAAGTAAACTGTTCTCCAATAAAGAATAATGTTCTCCAATGAAGTAAACTGCTTTACAATGAACACTTTTATCTGCAAAGTACTGTTTTTTTTATAAATTATTCTGTAAATCTTAAAAAGTTTATTCTCATGAGAATTTAAAGTTCTAATGATAAACTTAGAAATGCAAAAAGAAGTAAAACATGTTTTTTTACAAACTGCAAAATTGTGCATAAATACCATAGATAAATAAATAAACGTAGATAGCTTATGTACGAACTCATACTTCTAGGGGTCAAAGTGCACTTCAATGATAAGCGGGGTGGTTTGGTGTTTTAATGGATTTCGTAAT
Source organism: Eurytemora carolleeae (assembly GCF_000591075.1). NCBI lineage: Eukaryota > Metazoa > Arthropoda > Copepoda > Calanoida > Temoridae > Eurytemora > Eurytemora carolleeae. The sequence continues at coordinate 466,894 of NW_019396259.1, read as the reverse complement.
AGAGTGTAAAATAACTCCGGGAATGGAACTATTTGAACAACAATATTTCACTGAGCAATATATCATATTGACGAGAACTGAGGAAGGACATGAGAAGGACTAAACTAACTTAAATTTCTCTATACAGAACTCATGTACACCCCAAGTACTCAATGACATAAGAACAGCTAATGTTCACAACCGACCTAGTTAATCTATATAATAGGAATATCTTTATAACATCTCTGTACATTTATATCGTTCAAGATGAAAAATGTCGTCTTATGCGCAATCTATCTTTATCTATGATAAATACCAATCATAAATCATAATGTATGCTTCATAATTTTCGTATTTATAATTGAATCTGAATTAGCGCCAAACAAACACAAGGGCGAACTTATTTTTAATAGTTTATTTTTAAAAAAAAATATTTATAAAAGATATTTACAAATTTGTACAAAATTGTTTGTATTTGGAATTTGTTGGGCCCTGGAACTTTTGTATTTTAATTTCTATTTTTAAAACGACAATATTTTAGCCCGGCCCGGCGTTGATTGGATTTTACTTGATAAGTTTATCATGCAAAACATTTTCAAAATTATATTATCTACTACTTTTTATTTATGTTCCTTTTTCAAATAAAACGTCTTATAAAACGAAAAAGATTAAATAAAATTTGAAATAACAATGAGAATGATGATAAGGTAAAAATTAGTGAACCCGTTTTAATTTGAACCGATCATTGAATTCTTCCCATTTTGAACAATTTTTGTAGCATTGAACCAGATTTGATGAATAGAAAGACGTAGTTGAATTGTGTAGACTTGGTTGAACTATTTCTTTTCAACTTATACCAAGAATATTAGTTCAACTTGTTCTCGCTATTTGTTACTTAAATCAGGTTTAACTTAAATGTTTAAATCTTTGTTAAATAAATTTATACTTCTTATTCAACATGTTGTAAAAGGCATATGTGTGTTAGAAGCTAAATATTCGTGCATTAAAACTCTTCTATTTCTTCAAGATTTGAATAGAATATTTTTAAAATATTGAATTCTACCAATCCATCAATAACACTGTAAACATACCTCTCAATATCCAAACCAAACTAAATTCCACAAGAATATTCTACGTTTTGAATATACAAATATATGTAATATATTCGCTTTCAGGCTGCTTCGGGCTCATCTTTTTAATTATTAAATCATGTCAAAAATGTCAAATTTTGATATAACCGGAGCCCAGCCAAATTATATGTTAGATTGTCAAATTTTGATCTAACCGGAGCCCAGCCAAATTTACCAAAGTAGCTCTATTCTTTGAATGTTGATAAATTTCCATTCAACAAAATTTGATGAATTATGCTACTAAGTTGATTTTGGGTTCCGTGCTACAACAAATTTTGTCTGATAACAATTTGACTTTATTTTGAGATTTGAAGAAGAATTACCAATATAGTATTCGCAGATTTTTCCTTTTTCTTGGTGGATTTCCTAAGTTTGAGTATGCGTAGAGGCAACATTTTTTTCCTTCAACCGACCGTAACCTTTCCCTGGAGTCATAAAAAAGATTTGGTCCGATTGGTTCATCCGTTTTGACGTTTATTGGATACAAATACTAACAATTTATGGTACAGTTTAGAATATGATGATCATGCTTAAACACTTTTTAAAACAAGACAGGGTATTAAAAACATATTTACTGATATTGGTGCAGACCATGGCCTTGGGCGGAAGATTTAAATGAGATTCTAACAGACATCGCCTTGCATTCTTCAGAGTTGTTATAATTTTGTGATTGTTGTTGTTTTTGTTGTTGTTGTTGTTGTTGTTGTTGTTGTTGTTGTTGTTGTTGTTGTTGTTGTTGTTGTTGTTGTTGTTGTTGTTGTTGTGGTTGTTATTGTTGTTGTTTTGTTGTTGGTGTTGTTGTTGTTGTTGTTTACTGTTTAACCTCATGCATATCTCCATGAGTGTGTAGTATTCTAATATCTGCAGTACATCTAACCATTGTTTGATCAAGTTTAACAGGAACAGATTGTACATTGTACTCACATGGTAGAACCTAAACATAGAATACATAGATAGGACAATTTAATTTTGATAAATGAAGTTGTAGACTTTAAGAACAATTAAAGGATCTATTATTATAATTTCAACTGACCCTTTAATAGTTTTGTATGTTTTGTATATTTTGTATTTGGGGGTTGAAAGAAGGTTAAAAGGGGGGTGTAAGGGGGAATGAATGTCTATACTGCATTTATGTTCGAAGTTTGACACAGAATACATCTAGAAATGCAGGGAGATGACCATCCAATTTTCCAGGAGAAACTTTATACAAACTTAGTTGATAGCACTTAGTTAAATAGTTAGGATAAATCAATTAGATTAAACTGAAAGAATTGATCAAGAGAAGATATAGCACTGATCAAATAGATATAGGTCTAATCAAATAGACAGGATTGATAAAATAGATAGAATTGATCACATAGATAGAATTGATCAAATTTACACAATTGATCAAATAGATTGAATTGATCAAATCGATAGAATTGATCAAATCGATAGAATTGATCAAATAGATCAAACTGATCAAATAGATCAAACTGATCAAATAGATCAAACTGATCAAATAGATCAAACTGATCAAATAGATCAAACTGATCAAATAGATCAAACTGATCAAATAGATCAAACTGATCAAATAGATCAAACTGATCAAATAGATCAAACTGTTCAAATATATCAAACTGATCGAATAGATCCAACTGATCGAAAAGATCAAACTGATCAAATAGATAGAACTGATCAATTAGATTAGACTGATCAAATATATAGAAATTATCAAATATACGGAAAAGATCAAATAGATCAAACTGATTAAAAAGATCTAACAGATCAAATAGTAGACTGATTGAATATATAAAACAGATCAAAGAGATTAAACTGATCAAATAGAATAGATCAAATAGATAGAAATAATCAAATAGATATTAGACAAATAGACAATGATAAAAGTTAAACAAATAATATGCAAGAAGTTGAGAAGTAAGAGTTTCAAAACAAAATCTTAACAAATTCTGTACAGTCGTCTCTGAAGTGTTATCTTTTACGAGAAACAAAGCCGAAGAAAATTAGATTTTTCTCTCTCATAGTTGCAAAAATATATACCTTGTATAGGTGTGGGTACCTCCACATTAACAAATTAAACCACTCTTGATCCCCCACAACCCAACCCTAAATGTGAATCATTAAATTTTTTTAAATTATTAAAAGTTTTCTAAAAGTTTAAAATGTTGATGCAAGTTATGCCAGACAATTAATAAATATGTTGTGTGAAAGTAAAATGTGTCGATCCCCATTTACAGGATGCCTTAAACAATTTCAAATATAACAACTATTTCAGGTTTCCTGTCTAAATATTGATGATTTGGTGTTTGCAACAGGAGATTTGCAGATATCTTTCACAAGGAGAGTGACGAGTCAAGAACGTTATTTTTTTCAGATAAGAAAATATTTCTTGCAGGTTTCAGTAAACATATTTTTGTGAATTTTCATAGAAAAGAATAAAAAACATACTTACATTTACTTTGAAATGATTGTAAAGTTGTTTTATTCGATTTATTTGAACTTGCTCCAAATATAATTCACTCTTTCTCATTTCCTCTGTTAACAAAATAAATAAAATTCATTCTGGTAATTTTAAAGTAAAGTGGTTGTGAAATAGAGAACCAACATGGAAATAATTTCTAACTGTGACAAGACTTTTTAAATTAATTCCCCATTAAAGGGAGTGACCGGCAATGTGTAGTGGTTGATTGCAGAATTGTAGAGTAATTTTTTAAAGTTCATTTGAGACATATATATAAAACGTTTTAAATATTTATAATTAATGAGTTTGAGCGCAAAATAAACATTCCAAAACATCTATTTGGGTGTATACGTTTTGAAAATCGTTTTTTAATTATGAAAAAACAAAAAATGTAACAAAATCAACTTCAGTAAACTAATTAGTTGATTAGGAACAGGTTGAGAAAACAAAAATTAACTTTTATCAAAGAAAATAAGTAATCTTATTTAATTATTAGTTTCTGTAATCTCTCATTATTCACAAAGATTTCTGTAGATTTTCTGGAATTTTTATTGAAAAGACAACATTTAAAGAATTTGAAGAAATCTGCAATCATAAAAAAAAAAATTTTAATATACTGATGAAAACGAAATTATTGATTCTAACATTGATTTATTGACAGATTTCTTTTGAAAAATATGTTCCTAAACATCTAATTAGTTTACTATAGAATTTTTAAAATGGTTCAATGGTTTAAAAGGATTTACTTATCGGACCTACCACTCTACAAATTGAGGGTGACATGAAATTACGACAACCTTCCCTTTAAGTTAATTAGATCCCTTGATAACTCCTTAAACCTGAACCAGATAAATTCCACTGCAAAGTTTATTCCATATTCTAAAATATTTCAGAGATTAAAATTAAATTCAAGTTTAAAACTTTAAAGTTTAAACTAATTATTTCCTGAAATTGATTTCTTAATCCTCACAGATCATAGAAAACGATTTAGTAAATATTGTTTCTCTATTTGATTATAAATTACTTTTACAAAATGTTCTGTTTCACTAAAATATACATTTAGTTAATTTCCTAGATTAAAAAGAACCACTCCAGTATTTAGTCCGAGTATTTTATCCTGGGGTAAGCTTACACCATTAGTCTAATATCAGGAATATTCAAATCAAATAGAATTAATAATTTTTTAATCAGCACTTTTTCTCAAAAGCATTAACAATAAATGTTATAACTTAACAATAAAATAGTGGGGGGGATTAATTTAGAGGCTTTTCTCTGAAGGCCGATTGGTGCTTTGGATAAAGTCCTTGTCTTTGCCCAAAATTCAAATTTTCTAATTCCTATATCATTGCAACACGATGTCATAGAACTCAGATTATTTTACCTAACAAGACTTATAGTTTGAAATATCTGAGGTCTATGACATCGTGTTGCAAAGATATGGGAATAAGAAAATCTAAGTTTGTGACGAAGACTGAATTCCTAAGGAATATTGTTATAAAGCTTATTAAATTTATGTTTAATCCGTCCTAGCACCTTAACCTATAATTTGAACATCCATATTTTTTAATATCTAAAGGGGCGGGGTATGTCTTTTAATAGCTATAGGGGCGGGGTCTGTCTTTTAATAGCTATAGGGGCTGGGTCTGTCTTTTAATAGCTATAGGGGCGGGGTCTGTCTTTTAATGGTTGAGTTGTTTAAATATGTCTGATTCCTTAGTTATATATTCTGACATATGGAAATAGTACCCAGTCTGGTCTAAAACCACGCCGATCACCTCAGAGCTAAATAAAAATGAATAAAATGAAAATATTAGTAAAACTCAGAATGCTTAAAGGGACTGTAAGGGTAGTTTCAAGTGACCCTCCATGCAAAGATTTATTCTTTAGCTCATCATTAACGTGGAAGAAATTAAAAGTGTTTAATTTTGATATATCCCACATGTTTTTTTCCGGTAGGAAAATGCGCCAGTCACTTTCACCCCCAAATTTAAAATTATAAACATTGATATATATAGTGCATACTGGATTAGGCAAAGCTTTCAAGGGTACTGTTGTGAATCGCGCATTGCCATCTTTGTATGGAGGGTCACATGAGATGACGTTTATACAGTCGATCCCTTTAAGTAAGTCTCAAATAATTATCCGAAAGTATAAACGAGCAGATTCTTCTCTTTGTTCCCTCCAAGGCCGATAAACAAGTCAATTAAGAAGCAAACAACAGAAAAATCTAGATCTTAAAGGTCTTTGTCACAAACTCGAATTCTCTGATCCTTATATCTTTTCAATCTGATCGAGGCCGAATTTAAAGAATTTGAACCGCGGCTTAAAATTAAGCCACGGCTAAAATATGGTTGGTTCCACTTTAAATTGTATTTAATTTTTCATGATTTAAGCCTGCGCTCAATTGAAACAGGTTTTTGAGGGATTTGAGACCCGGCTTAAATTCATTAAATTCGGACAATGATGGTGTAAACCTTTGAGATTTCAAACTATTTTGAGACTAATGTGATCTAACAGAACGATATAGATTGACATATCTAAGGCTACGATCGACATAAGGATAGACAAATTTGAAAATCAGAGTTTGTGGCAAAGACTCAATTCCTTCGAAAAGCCCAAATATGAAAAAAAGAATAAATTTAATTACAAAACTTTTATTGAACAAAAATATCTAATAAACCTGTCCATGGTGTCAAACTGTTTATTAAGAACTGCTAGGTCTTCCTTTATCTCTAGGTCTACATCAAACACCATTAACCTTGATTTATTATATATAAGCACATATACAACATTTTATATACTTTTTATATATCTATTTATATATATGGATCTATACATAAAATGTTTATATATTTTTATATATATGCATATATACACAATTTTTATATATTTATTTATATATATGGATCTATACATAACATTTTTATATATTTTTGAGAATTATCTTCTATGTTTATAAAGAACTGATGATAGGTCTTTCGGTAATTAAAAAAGATATAATGTTCCTGAATACCTTTTAAATAAAAACCTCTATACATTACCATTTATTAACTAACAGCATGGTGGTGCGGGGTGGGGCACCCTATCTAAAATTGTGTGGAAACTCCCCATTAGAAAATTTCATAATCCAATCCTGATCCCGAAATATATGAACGATTCCTCTAAAAATGTCTTTTCTTCTCTAAATTCTTCATTTTGAGACCCCCCTACACTCCACAAGGAACCCCCATAGCCCCCCTTCTCAAGGAACCCCACTAAACCCCCTCCCCCGGCCCCTGAATACATTGTCAGTGCCCGGGGGTAATTGATGTTTGAACTAGAATTGAAAAAGTTCTACGCAGACCTGGGTTGTTTAGCCCTCTAGACTCAGCAGATAAAATCTACTATTTAAACTTTTATAAAAGCAAAAACTCACTCTTCTGATGAAAACTCGAATAAAAGCTGAGAATTAACTGCAGAGCCCGAAACTTAAGACAAGGTATCGAAATAAAACCCAGTATCGGAAACCCGGTTTCATGGAAGGGGTCTAACAGTTTCGTAGATAATATTTTTGTTAAGAAATATCATTTTATAGGGGTTCTTTATATTCTTTTTGTTTTTTGATTACTTAAATTAAAATTTAAGCAAATGTGATGACCTCTGAAACTCTGAAGTTTCGTTTAACGGTACTATGTTAAATTTCTGGCTCTGGAATTCTGGAAATAATTTAATCATAAACTTTTTAGACTACGCATATGTACACCCTACAGTACGTGTAAGGTAATGTAAATTGCACAATTCACAGTTAACAGTACAGTGTACATTAGTATAAACATTTCTATATTACCTGTTTAAAGACGGAAACGAAGTATGATAGAACGGGCCAATGTAAAACAAATCCTAAAACATGATGAAATTAACTTAAAGTGAGCATGAAGACCTTAATGTCTGAGTGTAAGACTGATAAACGTTATGATTTTAAATAGTGCAATGAATATGAAACAAAGCAATTGTGCAATGTAAACAGATCCATTTTATTTAATACGTTGATTTTTTGGTTTAATAACAACATAAAATAAACACAAGATTACTAAAATGTCGTCTTCTCATTTCGTGTTTTTGTGGGTCTTTCTGTATTTAAAAACTTTTAATTTACAGAACTTTTCGAATTGTATTAAATAAATTGAAACTAAAAGTATAATTAATTATAACTCGAAGGAAAAGTATTATTGATAAGTATAAATTTTTCCTCCCCACTCGCTATACTAACCCATAGACCCCTCCCCCCTCCCTCCTCCTGTCCATAAGCAACTCTTTTATAAGTTTGCGATGTTTGTGTCAGGGAGGGATTCTCCAGGACAATATTACGTTGATAAATCCCCAGCTTTTTCCTCAACATTAATCTTAATTCTTTTCTCATCTCTCTCTTCCTAGTTTTCATCTTGTTATTATTATATTGTTGATCTGTTCAGCCATGTTTTAAAGGGACTGAGTTCGTTTTTTCAAGGGACCATTCATTTAAAGAATGGCGCAACCACGGAGTAACATAGTGTTACCATTAAAAAGTGATCGTCAGGTTTTCGGTAAGTGTGTAAATTTCATTAGCTCTATAGTGCATTTTTTAAACAAGTTTTTTTAAAATATATTTTTTATATAATATTGGGTATATATACAACATAAATTAGTATTCTTGTAAATGCTGATTTTGTTTCTCTACAGACACAGTACAAGCCACACGTCTGCAGCCTTCTTGTTGTTCCTCTTTTATTCTTCTATCATTCTTATATTTCCTTGCTTCATGCTGATTATACCATCTTTTGGCGCTTTTTTAAAAACAAATATTGCCATTGGATAAAAATCCCTATAATGTCTGCGTTATTTGAAATATTCTGTTTCTTTAAGTTGCACCCTGTGTTTGTCAGTGTGTCAAAGTTGGAGTTTTGCTGTTAAGGTGATTGGTGAAATGCCTGAAATATGGTATTGCAGAAATCTTAAGCTTGGTGCTGAATTGACTTTAGAAGAAAATGCTTTATACACTTCTTGGGAGCAAAGAAAGGGAAGTTGTCAAAAATTGGCTAACATTAAGACAGAGGGATATAGATTATAAGGTGGGTTTTTGGTTGAGCTGTATTTTCCTTTCTGTTCTTCTTTTACTCTTTTGTTTGAGCAAATTTAAACTCTTTTGTTTGAGCAGGGTTTAATTGGCATTAAAAAATCCAGATTACCCTCACAGGTGTTTTGATGGATCCCCACAGTAAATGTCCTCTGAGATGCAATTAGCTTTGTGGGAAGAGGTGAGGTTTTGAATTTAGGAAGGTAGGATGGGGATATATTCCCCTTGTTGACGCATTTCCTGTGAAACCGTTTAATACAGCTTATGGAGAATCTTTCACTAACCCTGGGGAAGCCAGCAGTTTTCCCTTGATGAGTCCATCGTTGAACAAGGTAGATGAAAAACCAAGTCAGTAAGTATGTTTTTAACAGTTCGGGAGATCCCTGCCCCCTGGGCCCTGGCCTGGCTTCACACAAAGTTTCCTATCGTCTACATTTTGTGAACTTTAGGAGAGCCCGAGAGAGCACTGCTTTCTTTGCCGGCTTGAAATAGACTTTCGTCTCTATAGTGCATAAATAAAGGGCACCATGTGAATTGGACATACCAGTATGTTTCTTTTTTAAAAAATATATCTGCGAAATCAACACTGTTTGCGATTATTAACCATAAGATTTGCGATTTAATGTTTACAATTAACGATTTTTCAAGACACAGTTTTGTGATTCAAGAACGGAGAATAATTGAATTATACTTTATCGTCATATTCTTGTGATTCAATAATTGAATAATTTTTTAAATGATCACATGAACCAAGGGAAGGTTTTTGGATGGTCAGAATTACAAAAAGTTTTCTCCAAAATATTTTAATCTTCGTCTTTATAAAATCCCCGAAAACATTGTAGATCTGCAAAATATTTTATCATTGTTTTATCGATGAGAAAAATGCTGAAAGATCAATCGAAAATTAAAAGATGAAGAAGAAGATGGGCGCGGATAGCCTTGTTTTAATATAATTCTCCTCTCTTCCTTTTTTATTATTATTTTGTTCATAACATGCTCTTCGTTCTTCTTCTTTTGTTTTGACTGTTTGTTGTTTTATGCCGGAAAATGCACTTCAGAATCTCTTCCGGTTTTAGTTCCGATTTTCCTCTCCTTGCTCTACAGCCTGTAAAGCAGTATATAGTCTGGCCATACCGTTTGAGAATCCTCGGGATACAGTTTCATGTTGTTTCTCTTTACAAAAACCTCGGGTGGCATTTCCATATCCTTCTTATTTGTTTCTATATTTTTTCTTTATATCTATTTTCTCTTCTTTTTTTTGGATGCTTTCATTATAATTTTTACCATTATTATTTAATGTATTAGTATGAAGAACTATATTTTTATATTTTCAGTTTTTATTGTATTACTTTTTCTTATCAGTTTTTTTTCATTATTTCTCAACGATGTTTAAAATTTAATATTTTTTTCTCAATCTATATATATATACTTTGCTTGTCTGTTTGTTTGTTTTGTTTTTTTGTTTTGTTTTACAATGTTCACATAGAGAACATGTTCATAATTATAATAGAAATTGGACGCGAAGCGCCCTAAAAGCCTAGTATTCAAATACCTCTCTGTACTTGGGTGAAATAACAACAACAGCACCCTCATGTTTCAAAGGCAACGTTTCTAAACATTAAGAAATATATTTACTAGAAAAAATTAAAAAAACGAATTATGATTATTAAAAATTTTACCTTCTTTTGAAAAAAGTGTCTTCATTACGTCTATAGTTTCCCTGTAGATATATTTTTTTCATTTTTAAGACAATTGATAGTTGCAGATTGCTTTTTTTATTATGATAATTTCTCTATTTGCGTACTGAGTGTCCCGTATTGGAGTATCTCTAAACTTTAGCGACAAAATATAATACTCGAAAAACCTAATATTTTCTGCAAACAAATTTTTTATATTAGACTTATAGAACTTTTTCATTCATTCTTTTTAAATTTTCTGAGTAGTACCTAAAATCGCGAATTAGAGCTATAAGCTATCTAATATTATGTGGAACACCCTGTATAATATGAACTCTTTACAGATTCTATATGATAAGTATTGAATTTTTAAAATCACAGGAAAAAGTCCCCGCACCTTAAAGACTGGACTCAGAACAAATTTGGGGCCCAATCGGTTCATCAGTTTTTGGCCAGACAAAATTATATAATTCTTATGTTTAAGACTAAAAACAATACTAATAGCGTGAAAAAAAATATTAGACTAAAAGCTAGTTAAAAGCTATTCTAGTTGAAACAGGCGGAAATTTGCCGCTTTGTGATTGTAAATTTAACCAGATGCAACTAAGTAGATATGGAATATTCCATTCTACTTGGATGCAGCCTTAACTCAGACCGTATAGCCTAGCTGCATCAGCTAGCCCCGCCTACTGTAGCTGGTGTACCAGCCGGTGCAGTACAAACTAAATGTACATGAGTTGAGTGTGAGACTATTGGGATAAAATATCTACCAATTGAAATAAACTAAACCATTAACAATGTCTCAGCAAATTCTTTCCAATATCAGTCCTCTCTCATAAAGTAAAGGTTTTCAATAACAACAGACTACAGTCAACATAAGAAAGAAATTTAATTGGCTTTGTGTCCTAATATTCCCAGGGGTTAAATATACAAATATATACAACTTTGTTGAACTACAAATAGAAAGAAATTGATTACTCGCCTCATCCTTAAATTTTAAACTTTTGACTATATTTGATCTACCAGAATCCGAACTATTAAAGTTTACAACATTTGGTTGTATACAGATAAAGCATAAATTGTTAAACTGTGATTGATACTTTTAAAAAAGGCTATTAAAATAAAATGATATGAATAGCTAAACGTTTTTTCTTTGTAGCGGTTTGCTAAAAATTCATATGTAATTTCGCTAGGGTCTCTAATCGGAATTCCGTTGCGCGGAATTACGGGAAATTGTATGGAATTGAGCTGAATTGTGCTCGAATTGCGCAAAATTGTGAGGAATTGCGCTGTATTGCTCGGAATTACAGCGCTTGAAATTGCACGCAATTGTGCATGGAAACCATACTTTTGCAGAGTGATAAATAACAGTTAGGTTTCGTAGAACTTTGATATTTCAATCCTTGAATTCTTTATTCTGCTACAGTTAAAAGTTCAAAACTTGAAGAAATGCAAAAGTAGATTTTCAGGGGAGTAATCTTGTTCAGTAAAACAAGATGTATGTATCTGATAATTAATTACTTAATTATTAATTATGTATAAAATATTCCTGTTTTGTTGAATAATTGGTGAAATGTTCACAAACTCTACAAAAAATCTAGGAAACGTTATAAACCCATCACGTGACCGCAGGATTACAGACTCGGACAGAAGACGACCTAAATATTATTGAATTATTGGTTTTAGAAAATTATCGATCAGATTAAATAAACATTTCGAGCTAGGTCGCTGAACCACCTACAGCCGGTTCAAATCTTGAATCACCGATCCAATTCCTAAGAATTTGAATCAGTGATTCAGGATTTAAACCAGCGGTAGGTAAATCATCGCGCGACCTCTCTCGGTCCTTGATTTTGTAATAAATTGATAATCAGTAAAAAAAGACAATTTTATGAAAGCTTAAGTGTTGTTTTTATTACTGTTTTATATTTGTTTATGTTTCTATTTGATTTTCTGGTATAATTGTATATAAAAAGATAAAGGGTAGGGATTGGGGGGGATTTTGGGAACGTCCCCCTTCCTATAAAATTGAGGGGACGTCCGCCCCTCTNCCCCCCCCCCCCGGAGAATATTGTAAGCAGCCCATGAAGGATTAAATTGATAACGATGTAAGAAAAGGTGAAAATGAAGATCGAGAAAAGCTTAAAAAACGTCAATATTATTTAATTTATTGATCAGATAACGGTTTAAAGGGGATAAACCCCTCGTCTAATGGAAGGACCCTTCAAGTCACAACGATATCCTTTGGAATAAAAAAATTTTCAACACATTTTAATTTTTAGACTGAGATAAAAAGATAATGAGAACTGACCTATACATTGAAGGATAATATTTTCCACTTTTGGTTTAGAAGTCTCATCTGTGATCAGCATTAGATGTAGAGGGGTGTCCTAAAAACAAATTTCTGGTAGTTTCAAATCATATTTTATATTTCGCAGACTCTTCCGTTAAAGTTCTTTTATGTTACCACAAGAAGTCAAATATATCATCGTTATTTTGTTCTTTAAAACAAAATAACATTTTATCACGCATGCACTTTAGAAATTAAAATGTTAAACAATATATTTTCCAAATATATGAAATAAAAAAACAAATCGACTAAAAAGGTTTTCTCCTCTTAGGATGTCTTTTCCCGAAGCACATTAAATGCATTAAATGCAGAAAGCGGGAAATGATTGTAATTTCAAGTGACCTTCCATTTCATGAAAAGCATGTCCAATTTCCCAATCCTAATTTCCTATCTCTATTCCCAATCGCTATCTGATTAATAATATGTAAGATGTAATCGTTTTTTTAGTATGAAAATTTCCTCAAACGTTTCTGTAGCAGAAATCAAAATGTTACCCCAATTTAAAAATAATGAAATTTTTACGTTTAAAACATGGATATCTCATTCAATCTTGTCCAAAAAAGTATTTAAGGGTACCGTTGTCTGTTGGACATAAATGGAGGGTAACTTGTCATTTTTTTATTTTATTTGTTGTTTTTAGCTTGCATAGTTGTGTAAATGGATATGTTTATATGCAAAATATATATAATACAATATATTTATATATACTAATCTTGTTGCAATGGTTTCTGCTGGAAAGTTTAAATAGATAAAGTTAGGTTTAGGTCCGCTTTGTATATAATATATATATTCTCTCTAACTTTATATATACATTGAGTTCTAGCCTTATATAGAGTGGGTATATGTACACTATACAGGCATGGAGTACTAGGTATATATAGAGCGGGCACAAATACACTGTACACTATACAAACTTAGATACAATGGTTTATACGTAGTGGATATATTTGTTCACTATACAGACAAAGAGTACTAGGTTTATATAGAGCGGACACAAATATACCGTACCCTATAGAAACTTAGAGTACTAGGTTTAAACAGAGTGGATATATGTGACCCCAGGGATGTTGAATGATGATCAAAATTTCAAAAATTAGCCTCCAGCTAAATTCGATTTGCAATAAGTTTGAAAATCCGCAAAATTTTTATGATATCCACCAACTTTTTTTGTTTTTTGCTTTACAATATATACAAAAAGAAAATGTTCACAATTAAAATATAAGATGGGCGCAAAGCCCCCTGAAAGCCCAGTATTTATACATACTAGGCTTACAGGGCGCGTTCTATTTCAATTGTGAACATTACAAAAACCAGAATTGTTCCCGCATCTTATAAAAAAATTTCGTGGATTTTCAAAATTTAATGACAATCAAATTTTGCTGGAGGCAAAATTGTGAAATTTAGTCATCTATGAACCTTCCCTGAGGACATGTAAAGTCCCACACAAGTCCCGATCAGATCAGCCGTTTTGACGTTTATTAGCCACAAACACACACACTTTTTTCTTCCAGATTTAAAATTGTTTTCTTCAAAAATCGATTTTTTTAATTCTACGGACAACGCTGGTTACTTCTTCGGCTAGAATTGTACATAAAGGATGCCATTTTTTCAAAAAGAAGAATTTTTTTTGGATCAAATTGTATGTGTGTTACCTTTAAAGTATTCAGGATGGAATTGAAATTCTTTGAAAAAACTGTCAGTATTTTAGGCACCAACTCCTTCTTACTAAATTTTAAACATTTATTAGTGTTTTATTGTTAGGTTGTTGACCGGAAACATTACAATAAACAAATCTAATTTTTCTTATTTTTAAGATTAATATTTCATTTAAAAACGTCTAAACATTTATTTATTTTGAAATTGTATAATCTAAAAGTTTGTTTATACTACAACAGTGCAGTGGAGATCACAAAACTGTGGAACAGGAATTCGAAATATTTTCTTACTTTACATTTGTAATAATCATTGCAAGATGGATAAACTGAGGATCATCCAGTCTAATATCTGAAGGTTTTATTAGCTCTGTGAATACGACCTAAACAATACTATTATATAATTCAGTTTTAAACTTTTTACTAATGTCGTTATGATTTAAAGGGCACCCATTTCAGGAAGGTCATGCCGATTTACCTGTATCTGATCAAAAATGTAAAAGATAATGTCGTTTTTCTAGGTTTAAACGTATTTAAATCTTGATGAAGTCACAATGAAAATAATCAGTTTTTCAAATTATAAACATGGATATCTAATTTATTTTCAAATTATAAACATGGATATCTAATTTATTTTCAAATTATAAACATGGATATCTAATTTATTTTCAGATTATACACATGGATATCTAATTTATTTTAAAATTGTAAACATATATATCTAATTTAATCTCAAATTATAAACATGGATATCTAATTTATTTTCAAATTATAAATATGGATATCTAATTTATTTTTAAATTATAAACATGGATATCTAATTTATTTTCAAATTTTAAACATGAATATCTAATTTACTTTCAAATTATAAAAATGGATATCTAATTTATTTTCAAATTATAAACATGGATATCTAATTTATTTTTAAATTATAAACATGGATATCTAATTTATTTTTAAATTATAAACATGGATATCTAATTTATTTTCAAAATATAAACATGGATATATAATTTATTTTTAAATTATAAACATGGATACCTAATTTATTTTTAAAGTATAAACATGGATATCTTATTTGTTTTCAAATTATAAACATGGATATCTAATCTATTTTCAAATTATAAACATGGATATCTAATTTATTTTTAAATTATAAACATGGATATCTAATTTATTTTTAAATTATAAACATAGATATCTAATTTATTCTCTAATTATAAACATGGATATCTAATTTATTTTTAAATTATAAACATGGATATCTAATTTATTTTTAAATTATAAACATAGATATCTAATTTATTCTCTAATTATAAACATGGATATCTAATTTATTTTTAAATTATAAACATGGATATCTAATTTATTTTTAAATTATAAACATATATATCTAATTTAATCTCGAATTATAAACATGGATATCTAATTTATTCTTGATCGGAAAAAGCATTCAAGGCTTGAAAGGTATCGTGGTGAATCTGACATATCATGTTTTCACCTGCTTTCTTAAATCTTGTTGTTTGTCCTCGACTTCATCACAATAGACATTAAATACAGGGGTTAATATCAACATTAGATAGAAGATAATCATTTTCATTCAATTCTACAAAATTCTGAAAAGAATGTTATGGTAAATGTGTATCAAATAAAGTCAGTGCCTAAAAAAACTTCCGTTACCAACCACCCCCCCTCTCCCATTTCATTAGGTTGTATGGTGTCCAATAGTAAAATATATAAGTAAATGTGATGGTATGTAATATACTAGGATGACTTGCAATTTAACAACAATCAGCTGATCACCTCAATACTAACAAATATCATATATCTAATATACTATCTTTGCGCAGAGAGTGCAGTGATTACCAGAAACTGTGGAATAGGAAGACGACATTAAATGAATAATCAATTGCATTTTATACTGACTCTTACTGTAGTATCACATAGAAAGTGATAATAGTTCATAAAAGTATGATAATTAACAATTTTAAGCAAGGGTTCGTCAAACTAAAATAAACTTCAAGTAAAATTGAAATATTGTATGCATAGAGAAAGGAAACGAAGAGGTAAAGATTACATTAGATGTACACAACCGACCTTTCTAGTAATTAATGAATAGGTTGTGTACATATGTTTACGTAACTAACTTCACTGTACAATTGTAAATGGAGTGATAGTATTTCTAAGGGGGATTTAATGGAATTCATAGTTTTTTAGATTTTCGCTCTTTATCTAAAAAGAAATTTTTAATTAATTAGATTTTTAATTTTCTACTTTCTTTCACAATACACTCAATATAATATATATATATATATATATATATATATTTTAGTTTTTAACTTCACATTTTTATAAAAAAAAATTATACTAAACATAATGCTTCACGTCTATCATGACGATCCTCAGTAGTTACAATTCATGTATATATGTCGGGGATTAGTTAGACATTTTCTGCGACTTCCTCGCCTAGCTAGCCTGGGAAATCACAACCAAAGCACAACTATAGAAAATGTTTTACAAACGGATAAAAGTGACAAGACAAGACATTCGAATATATATATATAATTACGTTGTCTGTAGCCGGCCAAACTGTGGACCGATTGGGCTGAGATTTTTTTGTGGACACTCATGGGTGTTATTAGGCTAAAAAAATTAGAAACCTTTTTTTCAATATTTTTTCTAAATTTTTTTCTTCTATTTTTTAACGGCATTTTTGGAGAATTCGAAAGAAAGCGAAGGGTCTGAATGGAGTAAAGTGCAAGGAAAGGATAGAAAAGCAAAGATGAAAGTTAAGGGAGGGATTGTTGATGCAAAGATAGATCCAACAGATCTAAACTCTGTTCTTTCTCTCATTGTTCAGGCTATCACCGTCTTAGTTGACCAGCAGGATATATTAAGGGAACACAAAGATAGAATTAATGATCTAGAGAAGCAGAGTAGAGCACAAGGTGACCTTCTTGATGAGATTCAACAACGCTCCATGAAGGGNTCTTATCTTATCTTATCTTACCCCAGGCCCTTCAGCTACTAGTATATATATATGTGATGAATAAATATCTCCATGTAGACTGTAGTATGGACATACATTATGTATTCAAGTGATGTATTCATTATAGGAAAAGTGTTATTGAAAATATATCTAGGTATCGAGACCAGCTTATAACACACAGATAAACAAATATATAAGGGAAAAACACAAATTAGAAGAAGTAAGATTAACTATGATAAATAATAAATGACACCCCGAACTATAATAAACCAGTGCTAGATAAGTTTCATTCCTTCAACTTGTTTTCAATCACTTTTAAATTTATAAAGAATTTGAACTTCTTGAGTTTTTTTTAAACGCAAAAAAATTAAAATCAATTTTTAACGGGTCATGTTGGGATCGAAAGTGATAGCTTGCTGGGACAAGGACCGAAAACTAAAAAAGTCCAATGAGAAAACAGAAAAAGTCCAATGAGAAAACAGAAAAAGTCCAATGAGAAAACAGAAAAAGTCCAATGAGAAAACAGAAAAAGTCCATTGAGAAAACAGAAAAAGTCCAATGGGAAAACAGAAAAAGTCCAATGAGAAAATAGAAAAAGTCCAATGAGAAAACAGAAAAAGTCCAATGGGAAAACAGAAAAAGTCCAATGAGAAAACAGAAAACGTCCAATGAGAAAATAGAAAAAGTCCAATAGGAAAACAGAAAAAGTCCAATGAGAAAACAGAAAAAGTCCATTGAGATAACAGAAAAAGTCCAATGAGAAAATAGAAAAAGTCCAATGAGAAAACAGAAAAAGTCCAATGAGAAAACAGAAAAAGTCCAATGAGAAAGCAGAAAAAGTCCAATGAGAAAACAGAAAAAGTCTAATGGGAAAAATGAAAAAGTCCAATGAGAAAACAGGAAAGTCCAATGGGAAAAAATGAATAAAAAGGGAAGAGAAGCTAAACACAATATAAATAAAAGTAGAAAAACAAAAGCAAGGAGATATCTTAATCTTCACGATTTCACTCCCACTATGCAACTACTGCAACAGGTAGTATAAGAACCATGACAAGTCATTTTCCATCTCTCTTCAACCTAGTTCCTTCTCTCATTTTTACCTTTTTTACCTGGTCTCTAAGGTTCTGCAAGCGTATTTTAATTGACCCTCCGTGCAAACAGGGAAATGCCCGATTTTCAACGGTACTCTTTAAACCTTTGATTCTTCATTGATTACAGAGTAGTCTATGTTTAAATCTTTGGAAAACAACGTGAATTCCTGTAAAACGTAGTGTACGCTGCGCTAAGTATGAACTCAACACAGATGATAATCCTTGTGTCCTTTTTTTACCGAATAGTTTACTTTTTAAACCTGTTTCCAAATATATTTAGATATCCCATTTATTCTCAGGTTGCTAAGCCTTTTTATGGGTAGCTGTGTATGTAATATTGGAGCGCGGTCTCAAAATATAAGAAATATGTGAACAGCTCTCCTGCCGTATGTAATTGGCAATGAGGTTATAGTATTTAGAGTGATGATGTACGCTAATCCTTTACTAATTATATATAGGCCATCAACTATACCGAGAGGTTACTGCATATTTGTTTATTATAAGTTGATTCTGGCCAAACCTATAAGTACATCAATATTAGTAGTTACTAGCAGCTAGTTATAAGTGTACAGTACAGCTAACTGAGCACACAGGTAGCAAACTATCATCCCCCCTGAAGGCGGAAAACAAGAAATATATAGACCAGGAACCGCCATATCTGATGCGTCAAATTTGTGTACTGCAGTGGGGCGATCAAAACAAAGAATTCAGGGGCAAAACATCAATTATGAGGTGTGGGGGGGGGGTGAAATAAAGTATATTGCTATCGTAGACACGAATACTGATTATAAAACGAAAGACTATTTGTTACTTGAGAGTATATGCTTTAAAGACAGGAGAGGGAAATGATAATATCCAAGATTATATTCAAATTGTGAAACTTTATATGGTAAAATTGGGATGTTTTAATAAAAGCAAGAACAATTCCTCACTCCATGGGAATCAATGCAAAGAGGAACTGTTGGCATATTTCAATGTGTAACAGGACTGCACAGTGCACACATAATTGTGTCCCAAATAAATAAAGATGCATGCCTGATTAACTACGGTACCTTTAAAAATTTTTCGGGAAATGCCCATTTAATATTAGTCATTAGTCATTATCAGTGTTTAATCCTTTCTCTTCAACTGCTGTGGGGGCACTGGATTTGTTTACATTCCTCCCACAGTGTACAGTACACAATTTGCGTATATCTGAGTTGGGCGTTCCTGGTCTATATATTTGTTGGCGGAAACTAACCCTCACACCAATAGATTTACTGTTTCCTGGATGACGAACAGGCCATATTTTGGTCTACGGGGATTCAGCCCCCTCAGTACCAAGACCCAAATATAAAAAATATGAAAATTGTGTGCGAATACAGGAACAGGTCACTATGGAGGTCTACAGCATGATGATTTATGTGATGATGACTCTTACTGTTATCAGGGACAGTTGTGTATTATGTGTGCCAATTATCAGTAAACATGCAAATTGTTAAACAAGTTTTCACTGTATTTACAACATCATTTTTGTGCTTTTTAACATTTTGTTTATCATAACATTCTTTGATATTTATATTGTATATTTTCAAGTATAAATAACAAAATTTAAGAAATAGTTTTTACAAGAAAATTTCTGATCACGGATTTATGTCCTGCTAAAAATGATCATCCCTAAAATGATCATCACACAATGAATGTCGATATCATGATTAATTAAACACACTGTATCTCTATTACTATTTTGATCCATAGTAAACATAAAATAGAATGTCGCTTTCATGGTTGAATAAACATATTCATTATATAAGATTCACGTTGCCCTTTTCTAATTGTTTTCCATTTAAATGATAAAATAAAATTAGTAAGAGAGAACTAATATAGAGGGTCATTATAATTAAAGATAGAAGGGTTCTGTCTTCAATTTCCATTAAACTCTAACAAAATGTTCGTTCGATATTGTTCGATATAAGGAACAAAATGTTATGGTATTTGTAAAGGATTGTTTATAAAAAAACATATATACTATATAAGTTGATGTTATGTATATAACTAGCTGAAGTGTCCGTCGTTGCCCGTGGAATAACATTTTTTTAAAAAACAAATTTCAGTCCATTCGGTCCAGCCGTTTGGCCAGCTATAAGGAACATATATAAGAATGTCTTGTATTATAATATAGACTAGCTTGCAAGGGCACGTTGAAGAAGACATTTTTTTTAATTCGAATTACTTAGCCAATGTCAGTGCCCAGGCTACCCATGAGTATTTACAAAAATTTCAGTCCATGCAGTCAGAGGGAACTTATATATAAATGTCTTGTTTTATTATATAGATAATAAGAGGAACATATTTTTCCTTTTAAACCCTAATCTGCTTATATTATTCTCTTTACATAGTGTATAAATCCTCTGGTAAAGTAGGTTCTATAAAATAAATATAATATATATTATATATGAATATGTGAAAATACAATTACATAAAACTTTTAGTTTAGGTTGAAAATGTTCTGTTTTCGCAAATAACCATGAAGCACATACTCCGAACCAATTTCACGCCAAATTGAAGCAGTTTATTTCCAATTTCTCCTTTTAAACTTAGGCTAGAAACAAGCGCGTTACAACTTGTCTAGGGCTATACAAAAGTATTAGGTGGGAAGTGAGTTAAAATCAAAGACCAAGGCGTTGCGACATTTCAAAGTCGATTCTTTCAATATTTGATGAGTAACTTTCAGAGTACGGAGTATGGCAAATTTTCGCACCCTTTTGCTCAGGTATTTTGATCTTTTTCATTAAAGGAATTGGAGACGTAATTTTAATTAACCCTTCATTAAAAAAGAAAAAAGAATTGCATGTTTCATACACAGCGGTACTCTTTAAACCATAATTACGCATATAATTGGCTGAGATAGAAAAATATTCCTCTGTGGCGGAAGACGATCCAAGTTTAAACCGGATAGAGAGACGCGGCAACTCAGATCTGCCACGTCACCATGAATAGACATATTTTCTTATTTCTTAAATTGATAAAGTAAAATTGGTCAGTAATAAAGTATTTATTTAAACCAGGCGTTTATCATACTGAGCGCAGCTAAATTGGTGACCCCTAGTTCGAAACTATAGGCAAATAGACTGTTTTTACGTGCCATTATAGACTTTTATAGCTACACGCTCGTCAAGTGAATCGATCGAAATGCCTAAGGACAGTGATAACGTCCAAGCACGAGCTGAACCCAGCTCGCTGGATTTATTAAACTCTGTATCAGTGAAGGTTCCAGCCTTTTGGCCAGATTCTGCGGAGGCCTGGTTCGTGCAGGTGGAGGCTCAGTTCGCCCTCAAGGGAGTAACCGCCAGTTCCACCAAGTTCTACTACTGTGTATCTTCGTTCAACCAGGAGACAGCTAACCAGGTTCTAGATCTCATCAAGAATCCTCCTTCTTCCGACTCCTACGAAGCCTTGAAGAACGGGTTATTGAGATTGTTTGCCCTCGACGATTATCAAAGGTATGAAGCAATCTCCAACCTTCCTCTCTCCGGCGACATGAAACCTTCTAAACTTATGTCGAATATGCTCGCCCTGCTTCCTCTTGGTCACAAGCCGTGCTTTTTCCTCCGTGGAGCGTTTCTGAAGAGGTTGCCTGCCGACGTCAGAGCTCACCTGCTGAGGGATGATTTTTCCGATCCTATAGCTTTAGCCTTAAAAGCAGACAAGATTTATCAGAGCAGAGTTTCCTCCTCAACTGCTTACATGGTTTCCAGCACCCCCGAGGATGTTGTCAACGCCGTGAGATCTCCACCTACAAACTGCCCACGTCGTTCAGCAACTCCTCACTCCGGCAGCCGGGATAACAGGTCATCGTCTCCATCTCTGTGCTACTATCATCGTACCTGGGGAACTAAGGCTAAGAAATGTAGAGCTCCATGTTCCTGGTCGGGAAACTAGTTTACCGGCAGGAGGATGTTCGTACCCTTCCTGCCGGGCCTTCTACCTCGTCTCCTCTCATCTATCTGCAGGATTCTCTGATCTCAAGGAGATTTCTCATTGATTCTGGCGCCTCTGTCTCAGTTTTTCCTGATCCAGGATCCTCAGGAGGAGATTCAGGAGTGAAATTATTAACAGCGGATGGTTTCTCTCTATCATGCTCCGGTTCTCGAGTCATTCCTCTACGATTCGGGAGTCACAGGTTCGAGTGGCCGTTTCAACTAGCTCCTGTAGCTGTTCCAATCCTGGGTGCAGATTTTCTGAAGCACTACAACCTCCTGCTCGATGTATACAATCAGAGGGTTTTCAGTGCTGATTCTCCGACTTCTCCATCCATCGTCTTGCCAACCTCTCCAGATTCCAAGCCTGCCCCATTCACAGCCAACTTTCTCGCCACTCCTCAGTGTATCACGGACCTCCTCGCAGAGTTTCCAGATGTGGTCTCGTCCGACGGTTTCACGGCCTCTAAACCTTGTCACGGAGTTACCCACCATCTACTCACGCAACCTGGACCTCCGGTTTTCGCGAAGGCTCGACGTCTGGACCCGGAGAAGTTGGCGTCCGCCAAACAAGAGTTTTCTGCCATGGAGAAAGCTGGGATCATCCGTCGCTCTAATTCTCCTTGGTCTTCGCCTCTCCATATGGTCAGAAAGAAGGAGGGAGGCTGGCGTCCTTGTGGTGATTACAGAAGATTGAACACTGTTACAGTTCCTGATCGGTACCCTTTACCTAATATTGCTGATTTCACCTCTAGAGTCACAGGTTCAACCATCTTTTCTAAGTTAGATCTTCAGAATCCTCTATACCGTGGTCCTTACTTGGTTTTAGAGCGGCGGAACAAGTTCTTCTGCCTCCAGATTGGTAACAAGGTGGATTCTGTCTCGATTGATCGTCTTAAGCCAGTGTTTTCAGACTCCCCTGTGGTTCCAGCTGATCCTCCGCCTCGAGGACGTCCTCCTCTTCGCCCAGCAAGACATTCTCCTGAGCCATCCTCCGCCCCGCTGTGAACTCTTCCGCCTCCAAGAAGAAATCTGTGACTTTCCTCAACAAACCTACAGTTGTGCTGAGAAGAAACCCGCACAGACAGGCTAGGGGAAGAAGTTCCTGCTCCGCCTTGGCTCCGCCGTTCCTTCTTGGGGGGAGTAATGTGGCGGAAGACGATCCAAGTCTAAACCGGATAGAGAGACGTTGCAAGAAGAACTCAGATCTGCCATGTCACCATGAATAGACATATTTTCTTATTTCTTAAATTGATAAAGAAAAATTGGTCAGTAATAAAGTATTTATTTAAACCAGGCGTTTATCATACTGAGCGTAGCTAAACCTCATTGTTTCATAAATAATGGTTTAAAGGAAGTGACCGGCAATTTATGGAGGTTGAACTGAGTAAGCAGTATTGTAGAACATTTTTTAAAGATTCATTTGAGACACATAAAACGTTTCCACGATGTATGATTACTGAGTTTGAGTGCAAAGTCGACGTTTGAAATCATGAATTGTTTCAGAATTGTTTTTTGATAAATTATTAAATAACGATGACGAAAATACGGTAAAAATTCTATAGTAAACTAATTAGATGTTTCTATGAGCATATTTCTCAAAAGAAATTTGTCATTAAATCAATGTTAGAATCAACTATTTCGTTTTCATCATTATATAGAATTTCTTATTTTCTATAAATTTCTACAAATTCTTCAAATGTCGTCTTTTCCATGAAAAATCCACAAAATCTGCAGAAAATCTTTGTGAATAATAAGAGATTATAGATACTGATATTTGAATAAGATTACTTATATTCGATGATAAGAGTTTTTTTTCTAAAACTGTTCCTAAACAACTAACTAGTTTACTGTAGAATTTTGTTTACATTTTAGTTATCGTTATTTAATAATTAAAAAAAAAACACAATTCGGAAAATTTTCCCACCCATGATCTCGAACGTCGACTTTGCTCTCAAACTCAACAATTATACATAGTGGAAACGTTTAAATGTCTCAAATGAAACCTAAAAAATTCTCCAAAAAACTACATATTCAGTTCAACCACCAACCATTGCCGGTCACTCCCTTTAAAGCGTTCAGTTGTACAGCTAGTTAATAATTGGACATTTTTTTAAGGCAAAAAAGGGAAAGAAAATAAAAAAAATTCTTGGATTAAGAAAGTTGAAAGAAATGAAAAATAAGATTAAGTATGCAGGAAGTTTAATAAAGAGAGGTTCCATTGTAATATTCTTATCAAACTAATTAAAATATTCATAATTTCAAGAAGAAATATGATAAAAGAAATAAAGCCCTATATATTGTTTATACTGTCAGGTAGAGAGATAAATATTTATATCATAGTTGATTAGTTTCTACTCTTGTTCTTAATACCTTTTATACTGTTAGATAGAGAGATAAATATTTATATTATAGTTGATTAGTTTCTACCCTTGTTCTTAATATCTCTTATACTGTCAGATAGAGAGATAAATATTTATATCATAGTTGATTAGTTTCTTTCCCTTGTTCTCCTTCGCTCCTGCTCTGCTTATCTCTTTCTCTCCTTCTCTCCTTCTCTCCTTCTCTTCTTCCCTCTTTCTCTCCTTCTCTCCTTCTCTTCTTCTCTCTTTTTCTAATTTTCTCCTTCTCTCTTTCTCTCCTTCCTTCTCTCATTCTCTTCTCGTCATTCTTTTTTTTCCATTCTTCTACTACTCCTTTAACTTTTCTTTCACTTGTTTTTTTTTGTCAGCTCCTTCTTTTCTTCCCTTTTTCCTTTTTTCTTTCTTTCATTACCCCCTTTCTCAATATTTCTACTTCTTTAAACCCTACCATCCTTATCTTTCACTCCCTCACTAATTTTTCTTCCTCCCACAACTCCTTTCCTCCCCCCCCCCCATCCTCCTCCTTATCCTTCTAATTCTAAACCGTGATGTTTTGTTATCTTTATCAAGCCAATACTTTTCTAGGGGTTACAAGAGAAAGCATTTAATTGAGATTGTAATTGAGAATTAAATAACATTTAGTTTATTTATAAATTTATTTTTATCTTTCATTTTCATCTCTTTTTTCGTAAAAGTTTCTTTTATCTTTTATATCTTTATCTATAGCTCTATCTATTTATCTATTTATCTATTTATCTATTTATCTATCTATTTATGTATCTATATGAGAACTGTTTATTTATGTAATCTTGTATTGATGGCCCCCTTGGTTAAATATTATCCGCTAGAGAAAAGAGTAAACCTGTATTAACCTAACAATGTTTATTCATTTATCAGGAACAAATTGTTTATTGTTAACCTAACCTATAGAACAGTTCTATCCATGGTATTCCATCCTTGCCTACATAAGAGTTAACTATCTATGGTATTCCATCCTTGCCTACAGAACAGTTCTATCAATGGTATTCCATCCTTCCCTACAGAACAGTTCTATCAATGGTATTCCATCCTTGCCTATAGAACTGTTCTATCCATGGTATTCCATCCTTGCCTACATAAGAGTTCTATCTATGGTATTCCATCCTTCCCTACAGAACAGTTCTATCTATGGTATTCCATCCTTGCCTACAGAACAGTTCTATCCATGGTATTCCATCCTTGCCTACAGAACAGTTACATCCATGGTATTCCATCTTTGTCTAAAGAACAGTTCTATCCATGGTATTCCATTCTTGCCTATTGAACAGTTCAATCCATGGAATTCCATCCTTGCCTATTGAACAGTTCTATCCATGGTATTTTATCCTTGTCTATTAAACAGTTCCATCCATGGTATTCCATCCTTGTCTAAAGAACAGTTCTATCCATGGTATTCCATTCTTGCCTATTGAACAGTTCAATCCATGGTATTCCATCCTTGCCTATTGAACAGTTTTATCCATGGTATTTTATCCTTGTCTATTGAACAGTTCTAGCCATGGTATTCCATCCATAGAGAATAGAATATATAGAGAGGAATTAAAAGAATTTCTCGGTCTGATTTTTTTCAGTCCCTTTCAGCCTGAAAGGGAGTTCAAAGTGTACAAATCATGTAAATGTTCACAAATTATATGCAGTAGAGTACATTAATACAGTATGTTCCCTAGCCTGAAAGGGAGTTCAAAGTGTACAAATCATGTAAATGTTCACAAATTATATGCAGTAGAGTACATTAATACAGTATGTTCCCTAGCCTATCCATTTCAATTTCGAATTTTTTAAACTGTTAAATAAACTTTATAATGAATTAGGTGAATAAAAACATCATTTGATTTATAGTTATAACGGAAAATCATCGTTTGTAAAGTGGAAGGCATAGAGTCTATGTGAAATGATCATTGGTCAATTATGAAACCAGCCTATTTCATAATTTGGTTTTCTTTTAACAATAATTTTAGATTTTCTATAAAATGATATTCCAGGGCCCAACAGGTTATATAGCATAAATATGTGAAGTACACCTGCAGTATGGAAACAGTACAACAAAATGGCCGTTTTACACTTTTTTCCAGTAAATTCCTCTCTATATATTCTATTCTCTATGATTCCATCCTTGCCTACAGAACAGTTCTATCTATGGTATTTAATCCTAGTCTTTAGAACAGCTCTATCTGTAGAAAATGCCTTTCTTCTAAAACCGCTTTCAGGCCCGTATCAATCCAGGTACAACTCAATCTTTCGCGTTGGTCTACGAGGCATAAGAACTAATAAGTTCAATGATACTTTACTATCAATCTCAATCCATACATGACCTTATCTGAATCAATGCTCAATCCCTCTCACTTTGTTGGGCGAACCATTAGAACTATGGTCAGTTCAACAATACTTTAATATGAATGTCAATCCGGAGACAACTTTATCTGTATTCTTTGGTATATGATCGTACCAGATAAACTGAAACCCTCTCGTTGGTCTACGAGGAATATAATTACTGTGACACTGTAAAACAAGTGGAGTATTACGACTGACGTTTATTTATATTTCTATGTTACAGATTAAATTGATTGACGTAATTGCAAGTTCTGCGTCATTATATATTAACATAGTTAAGATAACCATATTACAGGTTCAACGTAGTTATTTACAGACGTAGCTCGGTTAGGTTGATCGCAATACAAGTTTTGCGTAGTTATTGATATGCGCATTTAGGTTTACAGACAATATAAGATGTATATAATTATGGGATTTGCTAGGGTATATTTAGTTTAGCGTGAAGTATGCTAGAGAATAAAAGAGAGAAATAATCTTTTAAGAGAGAAAAGAGTCGGGGACTGAAATATAGAGATGGCCGGATATATTTCGTATTTTTTATAACTGATAAAAATCGTTTTTAAATGATCGAAAGATTTTTTACAAAATGTTTATTTGTTTTTCTATGAAGGACTTTTCACAACTTGACATTTCATAAACAATCTTTACCTAGAGTTTATCCCTTTGACGTCATCTTCAATTTCAAATATGATAAAAAAATAAATATATTTTTTATATGTAAATTTTGCTTAATTAAATATCTTCACATCTAAGAATAAAATCTTCTATATCAAGCTCCAGGCAATCGGCCCACTCCTAGAAATACAGTGAAAATCCTATATCTTTGCAACACAATGTTTTAGACCTTAGATATTTCCAACTATGACTCCTGTAAGTTGAAAAAGATATCAAAGGTTAACACTATTAGGTAACAAATATATTGGTATTAGAAAAATTATTTGAGTTTGCGGCAATACCTCAATTCCTTTACACTTTCTAGCCTTGTAAGTCAATAAAGTGGACATTTATTATTTTTTTAATGTTCTATTTGATGCATTCAAGCAGCTCAGCTTATATTGTTGTTCAATTACACTTCTCTTTAACTATCAAAATATCAATTTTTAACCTTAAGATACAATTTTGCTCCTGCATGAATGAAATTGCTTCTAAAACCCCGAAAAAAAAACAATGATCACTGATATCAGACCACATACCTGAATTGTGATCGAATGATCGTTATCTGTATCACAGCTGTCCAGAAAGGGAGAAATACAGCGTTCCAGGGAGTGTAAAGGTGCTCTGCAATATTATCCATTTTTTCATTGATAAACAAACCTAACTAAAACTAACTAAACCAAACCAAACTAAAGGCATCGATTAAACTAATTTCGGACAATAAGACTGCAATAACAAATATATCGAAAGGCGGACCACATTTTGGAAATGCTGGGAAAATTTATGATTATTAACTCTAGAAACCCATACATATTTCCACCTGGTTTTGGAGACCTCTGATATTTCAATACTTCTGCTAGATCAAACAATCATAGTTGACATCATCAGGTTTCAAGGACATATTGATTAGAATATTAAAGGTTTTATAGATGCGTAATCAGTTCATTTTGAAATTGTTGTTTTACGTTTTACCAAATAAACATGTCTAATACTGTAAGTGTATGGTGGAATGAAAAGGGTTTATATATAAATATATTCTTAAAAAATTATTTATATTAAGGATCACAGGAGAGCTTTGTGAAAACAGTTTTTAAATTTCTGATGTTTTTTTAGCTGGTATGATTCATTATTACTGCAGTCAATTGATTTGATTTGATTTGATATTGTTTATTTTTATAAAAAGAAACATCAAGTTAAATGCTGCCTGGAGCAATGAACAAAATTACTACAGAATTGTTAGGGTAAATTCATCCGGGCATAATAAAAAGAAACCACCAGACTTAACCTTAAGCAACTTCATGCTTAAATTGATTAAACAAATTAAACTGAGGACAAAGTTCCAAATATCGTTGATAGGTTTGACGTTTTAAAAATAGGGATGGAGATTAAAATAACTCAACCAAGATTGTTTTTATAGTAAATCGTTTTTGGTACAATTTTATTCACTTTTTTTATATACAACTTATTGAATTGAATTCTGTCTTTTTCTTTCTTTTTCTCTAATACATAAATGCGGCAAAGAAAATTATCAATTTTTCCAAATGGAAAACCAGAATATCTTGTGAATCAGACATAAAACTCTTTTAAGGCTCTAAATAATTTAATTCGACAGTCCCATTGTGTTTTTTTTTACAAATTTTTAAAAAAAAATTTTCCAAATAAAAAAAATATTTGTTTGAAATGAAGGATATATTCCTGAGTGGAAAAAGTTCATGTCTAGAAACAATATTATCATGAGGATGTTTATCCAGATCACACCATTTCCATACTGCAGCCACACTCCATCTACAATATCATTATTTTTGCTGTAATCATTATTAGCTTCATTAATATTGTTATAATTAACCCGGGTAAACGAGCGTCTATTCATAGAGCTTAACATTTTGAATCTACAGTGTACTGAAACTCTGAAAGTTAATCATCAAATACATCAAATAAGACAATAAATTTATAATTTTGTTAGACCATAAGAACAATAGTATTTTTACAAATTTTCAGATATCTAAGTTAACCTACTTAAGTTGACATACTCTACCTGGTCTGAGTTTACCAACCCTACCTGGTATTAGCTGACCTACTTTATCCGGTCTAAGTTGACCTACCCTACTTAGTCAAAGTTGACCACTCTACCTGGTCTAAGTTGACCTACACTACCAGTACCTGGTGGACTGACTGTTGTCTAGATTGACCGGCTTGAACTTTTCGGAGATTTCTGCACGTTCAGACAAATCTTTCATTACACTAAACCAGAAATACAGTTTTTTGTTCATTTAATTAACAAATTAACAAAACAGTTTTTGTTCAAACAGATTTCCTTGGAGCTAGTTTTACAGTCAACACTCATTCAGCAAATAAGTTACAGACAAGTCTAACCCCCAAAAAATTAGCTAGCAGAAAAATCTGAAAAAACCATAACCCATATCTCTATGTATGGGATGCATGCTAGTTTATAAAAACATATTTTTACATCTTATTGCAATTATAAAGCGTTTTCATGAGAAAGCTTGTTTTGAAGAAAGCTATGTTAAAACAGAATGAAGATAGTTATGATATGAATATTGAAATATACTTTTGATTTGAACCAGACAAATGCAATTCAAAGCAGTGGAGAAGACTTAACAATTTCAATATTCTTAAGGCTTTGAAATATGTTCTATTATTAGGATACTCAACAAGCACACTACATGTCATAATAATTGTAACATACATCGGAAAAATTTAGAAAAAAAGACCCAAATCTTTATATAGGGATACCCATGAAACTTTGGGATATGAATACGACATTTAAGCAATCTAGATGTATTGATTTTATTCTTATAGTTTTTATAGAATGATGAAAAACCAAATTTTACAAAATAAGTTTTTTAAACTTAAAATTTGCAAAATGCCATTGAAAACAAAATCTGGAAAAGAAGTCAGTATTTAAATTTTAATAAAACTTGTATGTCAATACTCCATAATAAATAGTTTTTATATCTCCGGTTTCCTAAAAAGCCAATCGCGCATTCTTCGAGGAAAGTCGACAATTTCGTCCTCGCTGCAGGTCCCGATATCTCGACATTCTCCATAGTATTCGACATGAAGGTGCCTTGGGAAAAGCAATCAATCAATAATCAACAAATCAATCAATCAATTTAATTAAATAAGCCGGTTTCAATATGTAATGTATAAAATAATACAGAATATGAAATATTAACTCATTAAAAATCCAAAAAAATACGTAACTTATTAATTGTAAAATTTTACTTTAATTGAATTATTAACGGTTTGACTGGAATAGCACAACTAATTTATAATTCATATTGACTCTATCCTCTTAGGCATTAGCGTTTTTAATCATTTTTTCATAGATAAGTAAAATTAGTGGCGATTTGAATCCGATTTTTTTCGGGTACAGCCTGTTTTCAAAGTTTACCTGTTCTCAGGTTTCTCACAGTGTTGGCTGTTTTCTTCACACCAGCACCGAGATCTATATATATCGAATGAAGGAGCTTGGGAGGGGGGTTGGAGGGCGGGTTGTCCAGTCGCCATCCCCCGTTGCAATTATGAAATTATTAGGTTTTCAGTTCATCCAAGGGGTATGTTAAGTGTCGCCATCTCCTTCTCTGTTCCCTTTAATTTATTAATTCTGCACAGTATTCTAGAATTGTCCACCCCTTCTTTAACCTAATTCATTTATCAAAACAAGTGTATTTAGTGTATTAAAAGAGAGGGGAGGTTGGGGGGAGGGGGGTCTGATGCCACCTCCTTTCTTTATTACTTGAAATAACCAAAGAAGACATGTACACTGTAAGCGTACAAAGTGAAATGATAACTTGAAGTAGAATGCTGATACATAGGGTTACTTTCGAAAGGGATACACTGTAAAGCTTTATGACAACTAAGTGTTTTGCTTTTAATATAGTATTTTAAAGGTCTATTTAATGATTTGGCAAAGAAAGAAAGAAATGTTCAAAATATCGTGAATTGTAGCATAAATTCAATACTGTCGTCTCTGGAGTCCTTTGTATATTTTAGGAATAAACACCTGTAGAGAGTGCAGTCTGATTTATAAGTTTGGTTTTGGTTGGAGCAAACCCATCTTCTAGCATCCTTCTCATCAGAACATTCTAGAACATCAATTAAAGTCTATCATGAGGAATACAGTCTATCAGTGAGAATAAATTCTCTCATTGAGAATACAGTCTATCAGTGAGAATAAATTCTCTCATTGAGAATACAGTCTATCAGTGAGAATAAATTCTCTCATCGAGAATACAGTCTATCAGTGAGAATACAGTCTATCAGTGAGAATAAATTCTCTCATTGAGATATCAGTGAGAATACAGTCTATCAGTGAGAATAAATTCTCTCATTGAGAATACAGTCTATCAGCGAGAATACAGTCTATCAGTGAGAATAAATTCTCTCAGTGCGAATACAGTCTATCAGTGAGAATAAATTCTCTCAGTGAGAATACAGTCTATCAGTGAGACTACAGTCTTTCAGTGAGTATAACTTCTCTCAGTGAGAATAAATTCTCTCGGTGAGAATGCAGTCTATCAGTGAAACTCAGTGAGAAAACAGTCTATCAGTGCGAATACAGTCTATTAAGGGGAATACGTTAAATCATGAGGAATACAGAAATCTGTGGGAATGCATCTATTAGTGGGAATACAGTCTATCAGAAGTAATAAAGTCTATCAGGAGGAACACATCCTATCAGGAGGAATACAGTTTATCAGGAGGAATAAAGTCTTTCAGGAGGAATAAAATCTATCAAGGGGATTAAAATCTATCAAGGGGAATAAAGTCTTTCTGGGGAATAAAGTCTTTCAGGGGAATAAAGTCTTTCAAGAGGAGTAAAGTATGTCAGAAGGAATAACGTCTACAAGGGGGAATACAGTCTTTCAGGGGAATAAAGTAAATCCACTATCCACGGAAATAAAGTGTATTCAGGGAAATAAAGTGTATTTAGGGAAATAAAGTCATCCACGAGCGTATACAGTCTTT
This sequence comes from Eurytemora carolleeae, assembly GCF_000591075.1. NCBI lineage: Eukaryota > Metazoa > Arthropoda > Copepoda > Calanoida > Temoridae > Eurytemora > Eurytemora carolleeae. The sequence continues at coordinate 434,136 of NW_019396259.1, read as the reverse complement.
ACCTATAAATATGACTAACCAGGGGGGATAATGTACATCGTACATAAGGTGGGTGAAAAAGTGTTTTAGAGGGATACACGTATATTATAAAGAGAAAGGCTAGAAGGGAAGAGTATGAATTTTATCAGCAAGAGCCTGGAGGTCCCCTGGAGGGGAATAACCATGAATCAGGAAGAGCCTGGAGGTCCCCTGGAGGGGAATAACCATGAATCAGGAAGAGCCTGGAGGTCCCCTGGAGGGGAATAATCATGAATCGTAAACATTATGTTTTTAAATTGAAAAAATATAAATACGATTAACTGGAAAAAACAATTTTAGTAAAAGTATAAAAGTTGATGAAAAATATTTTGAATTAGGGAGGGGGGGGGGGTAATAATTACTTTTGTTTATATACTTTTGTTTAATGGTTTGACTATTATTGAGCAAGGTTTAGAATTCCAGGAAAAGCCGAGTTCTCAGGGTCGTGTTTTATAAAATGCAACAAGTTATATTACGTGTAAAATAATAAATATATATTATACTTTTATATTGATATAATTGAACATAAAAGAAACCTCTCAAGATATTATTTTCTTCCTTTGATAGTAATCATTTCTATTATATATAAGTAGTAATCTCTGATTGTGTATTTGTCTGTGTGTTTGTGTGTCCGATTAAATTTAACTCAAGGAGTTTGAACCTCTTGCCTCAAACTCTGATTTGGAGAACTTAGTAGAACAATAGGAATGTCTTTAGCTTAAAGGGACAGACCGGCTTTGTTAGGTAGATAAACTGAGTATGCAGTGTTGTGGACAAATTCTTTAGGATTAATTTGAGACATATAAAACTTTTTAAAGATGTGCAAATCCTGAGTTCAAGGGTAAAGTAGACGTTCAAAATCGTACTTTTGGGTAGATACGTTTTCTAATCAGTTGTTTCGTTTAGTCATCCAAAATAAGTAATCTTATTCTTTTATTATAGTTTCTTTAATCTCTTTTTAATAGCAAAGATTTTCTGCAGATTTTCTGGAATTCTTATTAAAAAGACGACATTTGAAGAATTTGAAGAAATCTGTGAATAAATTCATAGAAAGTAAGAAATTCAATATAGTGATGAAAAAGGAAATAATTAATTCTAACATTGATTTATTGACAAATTTCTTTCCAGAAATATGTTCCTAAACATCTAATTCTAATGTTTCTAATCATCATTTTGAACGTCGACTTTGAGCTCAAACTCAGTAATTATACATTGTGGAAACGTTTTATATGTCTCAAATGAATCCTAACGAATTTGTACACGACACTGCAGTGCATACTCAGTTTAACTACCTTACATAGCCGGTCTGTCCCTTTTTAAAAAACAATCGGTGGAAGATGAAAATTGTTTCTAGGGTCGACTACAAAAATATCTTTTATTTATATAAAGAGAGAATAGTTTCCAACCAAAGCTGGGATTTCAAGCTACAGTGTTAACCACAAAGGATAAGACTGTAAAGACGACTCAAAACTAAAAAATATGAAGATTAAAAGCTTGATTTTTGGTTTTTGCATTTAATTGAGTATTTTTATGGTTTACCAAATGGTTAAGCACACAAAGATAAGCCAGCTTTGATCTGCATGGAACTCTGAATGTAAGAAAACAGAAAAAAAAAATTCTGTACAATCGTCTCTGAAGTCTCATCCTTTGGGGGTAACCTTGTATAGGTCATAGTGAATAAGATAAGATAAGATAAAGTTTATTGCTAAAATAAATGTTAGTAATAATAACAAAATATTTCAAATAAATAGATTTAAGGAGAACGATTAGAGATCAGGGTGCGAATTTATAATATGCAAAATAGTTTATACATAAATTCAAATAACTAGAGTTTAAAGTAATTTTCAGACATGTACACAACAAATATCAAAGCTTATTAAAACATATCTAATTAGTTTTACATGAATAGCAATTCGGTTTATAACACATTGTCCTATAATTTTCAAAAAGAGAATTTAGTAGTCTATTTTTAAATATACTTAGAGAGTTGCTTCTTTTTAAGTCAAGAGGCAGTTTATTCCACATCTTAAGAAGAGAGCTTGATGGTAAATACTGTAATGAGCACATTTTGAGAATGTCAAGTTGATAGTTAAGAGATCTTTCAAAGTTTCCAAGCTTTTTAAAAATATTTTCAAAAGATGCAGGAAGAAGTTTATGTGTATATTTATACATAAATATAGCTTGGTTAAAGTCTACCAGATCATTAATCTTTAGAATCTTATACTTAAGGAAAAGAGGATCACTATGAGACGTGGCTTTTGAGTTATCAATTAATCGTATTGCTCGTTTCTGTAAAATGTGAATTTGTTTCATTTCTGAACATTTGTTACATCCCCAGGCTGAAATTGCATATTCTATAAATGATCGAAATAATGAGTTGTAAATGGTTAGTTTAATATTACTAGGAAGAAAATTTTTTACACTTGACAAAGCAAAAACTGCACTGGATGCTTTGTTTTTAACCACCTTAAGATGATGGTATTTTATTTCCCTTTTCCTTGTTTCACCAGGTAAAAATGAAAAATTTAAATTCCTTTTTTTTTAGAAAATGTTCTTTTAAACTTAAATGACATACTTTCAATATGAAAATAATGCCGCGTAATATATTCTTTAATGTACAATGTACATTTAGGATTTTCCTCCTCGACAAAAAGCTTTAATCTCAAAATTCAATACGTAAGCATAATTTTTTTCTCTTTCTATTTTCTCTATTCTTCAATTTTTTTTGACGCTTGGAAAATAATATATAACCCTGCATTGGACATATTTACCTTTAACACATGTACACTTTCCTTCTGTGCATTCACGGCCAGGTCCACAGTGTACCCCGGTACAATGATCCTGCATATTGTACAAGCAGTATTAGATTTGTGCATTTTTTTAAATGATGTATTTAGCCTAAGTTTTGTTTTGAACAATAAATGTTTAATATTATTACATTAATCTTTTATAATCATATATATATATATATGACAGTAAAAGGACGAAATGAAGGTCGTCTAAGAAATGAAAATATATTTGCGGCATTCGCTCGTCAACCTCTACTTTTACATAAAACAATTAAATCATACAATCCTCTAGTCATGGCCTTTCCAAAACATCATCTTCCTTCTTTGTGCAATCAATATTCCCAGACAGAGATATTGAGAATTTCGTTCGTTTTCGGTCAAAAAAACCAAAACCAAAATTTTACATTTCTCTGTGTCTTCAGAATAGGGTTTCCATTCGCAAAACTTTTGCGCAATTTTTGCGAAAGAAAGCGAAAATTTTGCTTTCTTTGCGCTACATTTTTGCGCGACAATATAGTACTTTGGACAATCATTCGCAAACTTCATTTCGCGCAAAATGCGCTTTTCCGCGTTATTCTGTTTTGTGCAATTTTGTGGAACAAATTGTCAGTAAAAGTTTAAATAAAGGCGTAAACTGTATAAATTAGTTATCTATGAGATTGAACTTTTTTCCGTATTATTTTAATAACTAAAAAGGAAATGATTACTTGCCTAAAACTCTATTTTAAAACTTGATACATGATGGCACACTTCAAAATAAGATGTGCACGATCTCAAAACAAAGTCGAGCAGCATTTTGCCAATTACTCATTTTAAACTTAAGATAAAAACAGACGCGAAGTATTTTTATATTAAATATGTCTAGTCCTACAAAAAGTTGCCACACTTCAAATTTGATGACTAAGTTTTAGTGTTGTCTTAAGCTTAGACCTTTGATACAAAGATTCAGACAACAATAAAAACTGTGATTATTTTTTCAAATTTTAAACTTCTGATTTCTGTTTTATTCATATTTATCCCTCAATTTGAAGATTTTGTAACAAAAAGTAACCAATTGAGATCAGCAGAATCATAATTTATTTCTATGTACATTTTTAATAAACATTCATTTGTTTGATTCTGTGCTGAAACCGTCAATTTTGGTCCATTTGCAATAACATGTTTTGCCTAATAATTTACGCTTTGCACTTTACTTTCGGTTTTGCGCAAATTACGCAAAACTTATTCTCTTCATTAGCAAAATATGCGCAAAAGTTCGCAAACAAATTATTTATAAGAAAATTTTGCGCCAAAAATATGGTCATTTCGTGGAAACCCTACCTCACAGATAGTTTATTTTACCAATCTACTCATTTCTTTCATATACAGGGTGCCCCACATCAAATTAGACCGCGTCAATGGGTCTAAATTAAGATTTGGGGGACAAATCAGGAAATTTAAAAAGAATGAATCATTTTGAAAAATTTAATAAGGCTAATAGAAAAAAAGTGTTGCAGAAAATGCTAGGTTTTGTGAGTATTATGTGCGTATTTTGGCGTTAAAGATTGGATATAATCTAATATGATATGGGACGCTCTGTAAATCTCTGATCATGTAAAAGCTTGCCAGAAAGTTGTAAGCATTGTATTGATACAAACGCTTACCACTTTAACTAATCATAAAATTCGCACTCTTTTGCAAAAGATATTAAAAAAAACAATTTGCGCAAAACCTGAAAAGAAAGGCATTATTTGAAACTAGATAATTTTATTGGATTGGTTTCCAAGTTGTGTGTCGTTTGAATGAAACATTGTCGACATTTGCCAAATAGATTGTGCAGTTTGTGCAGTTTGGTAAACTTTCAGGAAATATTTTCTTCCACTGCTTTCATTTGATTAAATGTAAACCAAAGGGATTGTTCTGGATTAAATTGATAGTTTTATATATCTTGATTTACAATTCAGGGGACATTAGTTCCAAAACTAACACTTTGCCCATTTCTAACACTGAGTGTTAGAAATGGGCACAAATTGAAAGACTGGGTTTTTGGGATCCCGGCCCATATCCAGAGTAAAAGTCGATAATAAAAACGATAACTAACATTTTATTAAACATGACGAGGACAAGAATTCCCAAGTTTAAACTTTTTATTTAAATAAAAATTATAAAAGGAGTTCTTTTTTATATTACATCTCTTGACCGTTTTCAAGACAATGTCAGGTTTTTCATTTTCGAACATATCCTGAATTTGAAACAATGTCGCGTTTCCGAGACAAAACAGTTTCCCGCATTTCAAGTTAAATCTATATTGTAAGAATAAATGATATTAATATTTTGATTTTTCAATGCTGTAATGATTTTTAAATTACAAAAGAACATCTTGTTTTTATTTTCTATTTTGTTTCTATTTTACCTTATCAAAAAATCTTTTTTTGTTTCATAAGTGCTTAAATACTTGAAAATTGACATTCATATGAATTCCGGTAATTGTCTCAAAACCAGGATATGTTTCGAAAACGCGACATGAGCTGAAATCCGGTAAATGTTTCAAAATAGGGATATGTTCGAAAATGAAATCAAGAGTCATTAAAAACTAATTCTCACACCTTATTGTTAGTTTAATATTGACATTTATTGTTTCAATATATAGTTTACCCATTTTTTATAAATATTTGGCGTATGTTTGTTCTACTCTTGAAAAAGATAACTTTGCAGATTTGGCCCATTTCTAACGCTCAGTGTTAGAAATGGACCAAGAATTAGTTTTGGAACTAATATCCCCTGCAATTGTAAATCGACTTTTAAATTAATTCTAAAATTTGCAATGCAAACATTTAGGCTAACGCGAGAAAAACAAAACATAATTTTCACGTTGTCAAACTAAGATCATTTGACTTGTATGCTAAAAAATTGTGTATGTACATGGGTTCACAAAAAAGAAAATGCAAGGGGGTTCTGAGTTTCATTAAAAAATTACCGCTGTATTTTCATCTTCATCTTCTTTCAGCATGTTCATTATATCATCTATTTCTTGCATTTCCTCAATATTTTCATCTTTTTCCTCCTTTTCCTCATTTTCATCCAATTCCAAAAATGAAAAAGTTTTTCTCTCCCAATCCCAATTCTTTTTACAGAAACCAACTAAAATAAGACATAATTTTCTTTAAGAAGGCGACATTTATCATGTTGGCTTACTACGTTGATACGTACAATACAGGGTTATCCACAAAGGATGAGACTTCAAAGATGACATTACAGAATTTATATTATCTGTTTCCTTGTATTAATGATTCTCTGGGATTGTAAATTTGTAGCTTTCTTTATTAAATCATTTAGATGAGCAGAATACTTTATTTAAACTCGGGATCGTCATATTTAATTAGTTTCAGGTCGTCTTTACAGTCTCATTCTTTGTGGGTAACTATTTACATCAGAGGGATATTCGTGGAGGGAGGGGGGGGGGTATTTCGTCTCAGCCCCCCACCCCCTGGACCAGTTTTAGCGGGTTTTTAGGTTCTACGAGGGGAGAGCTGAGCCCCCTGTAAAGAAAAAAATGTAAGTCCCCCTGGAAAATATATCGCTTCTACAATACATATATACAGTGATAACCAGAAAACATTTGAATAGGAAGACGACATTGTAAGCATCACTTAAGTGTATTTGACGTTATTACAAAGCAAATAGTTTTATTAGACACTTGTTAAATCACTAATTAAATGAAATGGGCCTGTTTACACTGCACCATTGTTGTGTCTCGTGCTAATTGGACCTTTTGAATATATCAAGAATCTAGAATCAAGTTATAATTTATTGGAATAGACAATGTATAAAGTATTTTTAGTTTTTGTGAGTCCTGAGTACTCTATTTATAATTTACCTTGAAAACTCAATGCAAGCAAGCAAAGAGCAATTAATGCTTTCATTTCACCGACCAATACAATTTTTTCTGAAAAAAAAATAATATATTATATAAGAAAACAGTATTTTCCATGAGATGCGCACACAAAATGAGGCTGTATAAAATATAAAAGGACTTGGAAGCGCCAAAAAACCATTTATAATGTTTATATCATATTTTATAATATTTACAATCCATTTTATACTGCAACAATATCATTTTTAAGATCTAGGTCATCTTTAAATGTCGCAATGCCTTGACATTTAATTTAACTCACTAACTTTCTCCTAAATAAACCATACATCGAAAGAACTTATCAAATGTCGTCTTGACAATGGGTTTTATTCTATTTTACTTAAATCTCAGTATTTGAGAAAATAAATAAATAGTCATGAATATGCGGGAACAGTTTTAAAGAGCTGCATACAATCATTCAATTAAAAAACTAAATATCTGCAACATTCCATTATCAGAAAGTTAAGAATACGACATTTGATTATTCTTTCGATGTATGGCTTATTTGGGGTTTAACTGTAGCATACATTTCAATTTTAGGAATTTAAAACACTTGTTTTTAGCTTTTGTTTTCAAGACGTAAACGCCAAAATACACCCGTTTCCTTCTGTGTTTCTATGCAAATAATAAACATTACAACTTATTGTGTCTATACAATGCGTTGTCTATGGAAATGATTAACAAATGCCTTCTTCGTTTTACTAATTCTATGGGGATAACAAACATCACAACTGATTTTGTCTATTTATTCAATAAACAATAATAAACAAATGAATAAACAACAGACCCGCTTGTTTATACTTTGCAACGGTAGAATAGAATAAACAACTCCATTGTTGTTTATACTTTGTCCATGGTGAAAAGTAATATATAGCTCCACTTGTCTTTGATTATACATTGTCTATGGAAATAATTATTAATTCTTTGTCAGTTTTATGTTGCCTATGATATACAAATGAATAAACAACTTCTCTGTTTTTACGTTGTCTATGTAAAATATAAATAAACAACTAACTCCCCTAGTTCTGCTATATATCTGCCTAAACTGAGCATATACCCAGAACTAAGGCTCACATTTCAGGGATATATTTCAAGCTCTACCCAATATACATTTCAACTAGTTACCCCTCCCCCTTTACCTACATTAATTCTCAATACATTCTCATTATTCAATATTCATGAAGTAAAATATTCAAAATTTAGATTTCTCGGCTTCACGTCAAACTAAAGTTGATTTCACGAATGATTGAAATGTTTTATGTTTCAATTATAACTTCTCTAATTGAAGAGCATAGCAAACAAGAAAAATGTTTTGAAATTCCAATATGCAACTGGATAAATTCATTTTTTCATGATTTCGCATAAAATCAAAACTAGAAGAGCAACGAGATCACAAATTCGTATGCGTAATGTTGCACATGAATTTAAACTTCTACTTCTGTATGTGTTGAAGTGCTTGCTTATTTGGTATTTGCTGAAAATGAGTTATTTTCTTAATATGTGTAGAGAAGTAATTTGTAATTAAACAAAATTTATAACATATGTTTAAAAATCATTCAGAATCAAATTGTAAATTGTAAACAAAATAGATACAACGCGCGCTACAGGGTTATTTTTTCTATTCTCGTTTTCTGTACTGCATTTTGAAAGCGTTAAATTAAAAAAAAATTAAGTGAACGTTCCGAAAAATGAGCAATATTTTCAGCGATGTAGAATTTAGACTTGATGATAACAACCTAGCTTGGAAACCCAGCTTTGATTGGAAAATAATGTCTAGTATATATTTTAACCGACTCTACTTTGATTTTTAGATATTCCGTGGTTCCATTGTGTTCCTTAAAATTTAAAGAAAACCGGTCAAAGGGTTCATGAGTTATGATCGGATTTTAAACAGAATACACTTCTATATATATATACGTGAAGACCATAAATCCAATTTGAAACCTTCTCCAAGAGATGTCGTCTTTTCAAAATAATAACCCCCCCCCCCCTCCATCCCAGAGCAACTCAAACCGAATACCTCCGACAATAGATAGAGGAATCATTGAAAAGTGAAAACGTTTAAATATAGTAAATGAATATTTATTTTTCAGACTCCATATTTTCCCCCACATATACCCCACTAGTAAGTTATATCATCAAATATTAAAAACGATTTATACCAAAAGTTTATTTACAAAAACTGTATTTTTATTTCTAGGTTTTATTTGCAACTCATGTATGTGGAGTAGAGGAAATATCTACCAGATCAACTCGTGTATGTGGAGATGGGGAGATATCAACTAGATCAACTCGTGTATGTGGAGTAGAAGAGATATCTACCAGATCAACTCATGTATGTAGAGTTGAGGAGATATCTACCTGATCAACTCGTGTATGCGGAGTAGTGGAGATATCTACCAGATCAACTCGTGTATGTGGAGTAGAGGAGATATCTACCAGATCAACTCATGTATGTGGAGTAGAGGAGATATCTACCAGATCAACTCATGTATGTGGAAAAGAGGAGATATCAACCAGATCAACTCGTGTATGTGGAGAAGAGGAGATATCAACCAGATCAACTCGCTTTTGTGAAGTAGAGGAGATATCTACTAGATCAACTCGAGCTTTTTGTTTTCTACAATATATATGTATATAGATGTCAGATAGCTCTTAAAACTACAAGCTGCAAATAAACAAATAAATTTATTTTTTTTCTTTTGTAAAATATAAAGATCCCTTAAGAAAACTGCACTTGCCCTAATTTGTTTATTTTCACATCTGCATCGTAGAGTAGAGTGCAGCAAAGCTATAAACACCAAAACTATGAATATAGATAAATTTGTAAATATTGCAAAATATAAAATATTAAGAATACCGGATTATTCTGGATTATTAGTGTTCACATGTTTACATAAAATGTTGAAATATTTAGATGTGAACGTGATGAATATCTCTTACAGGGATTGTGTTCATCGATATTTGAAAACGTATTTATTCATCATATTTGTCTAAAGCAAAATTACATTAAACAATATAAAAGTTTACAATTTAATACTAATTGTCTTTTCTCTGGATATCGCGCTTTATGATTGACAGGGTTTGCCAAAAAACAGAAGCCATACAAGGCTTTAAACATGAGTATAGTTTAGTTAGTGGTTTTCAGAAATGGATTTTCTTGGTCCCTGTCTAGTGTTTTTCGTCTTTAAAATGTGGTATGAAGACAGCACTTCAAGGCTTGATAGATTTTCGCACATTGCGTTGAAACTAACACTGGGTTTCCAGAACTTAGGCAGTTTCTTTAGATTTGCTTTATTTGATGGTGAGATATTTTCAAATATGTTTACATTATATTTGTAATACAAGACTTGCTATTTGTCCGACTTAGCAATTTCACTAGCTAGAGACTTTAGATAATCATCCTGGGGTAGAAGATAATAATTGCTGACAATATTTGTAAGCGTGTTAAGTTTCTCTCTGCGACGCTTATCTCTCCTACTGTTTGTGAATTGATCCTGTCCAGCAACTGAGGCAAGAAGATTTTGTCATATAAGAGCTTCCTCCTCAACAAACCGTTCACATATTCTTCAAACATTTGTCTTTGTTCCAAGCTGGTTGTTCCTAACTCCATTGAAACTCTCAAGTGCATTGTTGGAATAAATATCACCGTTCAGAATCTCATCATATTTATGATAAAAGATACTGTGAAAAACATTGGACAGACAATTAAGTAAGATTGGACAAATTTCTTATTACTTATTTCTTTATTATTGTAGGTTAAGGCATGGTTATAATGGGTGGGGGGGGGGGGGGCGAGACCTGCGGCTAGGACAGGCAAGGCCTTATATATATATTTACCTTATATATTGGCCATCTTTAGTTTTAGCCAGCTTATTATAGGTAGCTCTGGGATTTCCATGATATCTTGATGATTGATATCTTTGGCATGGGGTTAAACTTCTGCCATGCACGCCATACCAATTGGTTTTGATGGCTCTAGCTGATCGCATTCCATGCAGTCCTCCAGAGGTTTCAGCAAGAAGGGAGTTGGTCACCTCTGACAGAATACTCCGTCAAGTATTTGATACATTCCCAGCCATTCTTTCCACTACCTGATTCTCTAGCTGCATTGTTTTCTGTTTCTTGACATTGTTCCCATGATCATGTTCAGGGAGAGAGTCACATACCAGGTTTCCAGTCGATTTTCGGGTAACAATCCTTTTGTTGCAGCTTTTACTGGAACATAACCAGTAGTTTACATTGTTTTGTTGATGTTGAGGTAATAAGTGTTGTGGTGAGCATCAACAGCTTCGACATATTTAGATGTTTTCTCAAATCTCATAAGACGATCCATGTTCCATGCAATTTCCGAGAAAAGATAGTTAAGCAGATTTGATTTAAAACAATCGCGGATTTTCTACTTTCTTAAACATGTTAAAATGGGATAAATTATTAGAAATGTATGATTTGTATACAATAAAAACGTAGTTATGACAAATGGAATTTATGACTTGTGTTATCTATGACTTTTGTAATTTATGAAAAATGTAATTTATAAAAATTATGTATTAGAACAAATGTATTTATGAAAAACATATTTATGACAAACATATTATGACTTTTGTGACTGCGTCTGAAGGAAATGAGGGCAACAGGAGAGAATCGAGATGAGCAGAAGCAAAATGAATAGAGAGAAGAACGAACCACAACTGGAAGTATTAACATAATTTTATTTTCTGCGATAAGGTGTATCAATATATTAATCTTTATTAAATAGAAAACTTAGTTTGTCAGTCTGTTTGTTTGTGATAAGGAACTTGTTAGAACCCTGAATTTTTTAGTTTTGTTTATAAATTTAAAGCTTAGATTGTCAACTTTTTTCAGTCAAATCTGGGTTCCCGAGCTAGAACTTCAAATAAGATAAAAATTTCTTGAAGACGACATTTATAATCGTCTTATGCATGACTGTCCACTAATGATGAGTTTTCAGTTCAGACGATAGTCATGAGTCATTGATTAACATTTTAATATACATTAGTTTTAATAAAAGGGACTGTCGACGTAATTAAAGGCAGGCGCGCAACTAGGGGGGGGGGCCAGGGGGGCCAGGCCCCCCCCTTGCCTGATTAAGGGGGGGGCATGCCCCTCCCTTAAGAAGTCTTGCCCCCCCCTGTAGGGGGGGGCAAGAAATGACGAAGTCCACCCTATTTTGCAATTTAGCGATTCATGAATCCTGACCCTGAGGAAATTTAAGAGCTCTTATCGTAAAATAAAAAAAGATAATTGAACTTTAGTTTATTGAGCTTATAGNATATTAATATATATATATATATATATATCTATATATATATATATATATATATAGGGTGTCCCAATAAACATGGGAATTCAGTGACAAATTTGATATCATCTTTTTAGATAATTCTTTAATTTAGTTTAGTGATACCTTCTGAGAAACCTGTAATCTGTAAGAGTTTCGTCTGCTATGTTCACATTTTGTTTGTTTATGTTTTGACTGCATAAGGTTGTCCTCAGTAAAACAAGAAAATTGCAGTATACAAACATAGTAAACTTGTCCGTCTTCACTGTTCATCTTGCGGAGACATCATAGACACATCTTTACAGCCATTTACCCTCTTCATAAAACAAACTCTAGCAGACATGACTTTTGAAATTAGGTATTACAATGCTAGTTCATAACAAAGACGATATCCAATTCGTCACTGAATTCCCATGTTTTTTGGGACACCCTGTATATATATATATATATATCGAGAACTTGGAATTGTTTTTGGTTCAGCTGAATTGGTTCTCCATCGACTCCTCTAGATATCGTCTTCCGGCCCAACATGCCCGGTTCAAAACAATGCCCCTTTAGCCCTATATATTCAATCAACAATGAGGAATATATCGTTGTTTTATTTCTTTTAATCTTTATAAATTGTAATCTCTGTTTGTGTGTCTGTCTGTTTCTTTGTCCTATAATAACTCAAAAACCCTTGGACCGATTTGCCTCAAATTTTGATTGGAGCTCTTTATTTTAGTTTCCCTGTTAAATACGTCTAAGTGCGGGTAGACGGTTGAAGTAGCAAGTACCAAGTGCAACGCTGGGTTCCCAAGCTAGTGTAATATAAATTTGCTTGCAACATGAAGTAATTTTTAGACTGAAAATAAAGATATAGAAAATAACAGAACCCCGTAATTTTTTCTAGAAATGATGATCGAAGTAACGTCTATAGTCTCTGTAAGAGGAAACATAACGTCCATAGTCCCTTTAAGAGGGAAAATAACGTCTTTAGTCCCTTTATGAGGGTAAATAAAGTCTTTAGTCCCTTTAAGAGGGAAAATAACGTCTTAGTCCCTTTAAGAGGGAAACTAACGTCTATAGTCCCTTTAAGAGGGAAAATAACGTCTATAGTCCATTTAAGAGGGAAAATAACGTCTTTAGTCCCTTTAAGAGGGAAAATAACGTCTATAGTCCCATTAACAGGGAAAATAACGTCTATAGTCCCTTTAAGAGGGAAAATAACGTCTATAGTCCCATTAAGAGGAAAAACAACGTCTATTGTCCCTTTATGAGGGTAAATAACGTCTATATTCACTGTAAGAGGAAAAATAACGTCTATAATCTTTTTATGAGGGAAAATAACGTCTATAGTCTTTTAAGAGGGACAATAATGTCTATAGTCCCTTTAAGAGGAAAAATAACGTGTACAGTCTCTTTAAGAGGGAAAATAACGTTTATAGTCCCTTTAAGAGGAAAAATAACGTCTATAATCTTTTTAAGAGGGAAAATGACGTCTATAATCTTTTTATGAGGGAAAATAACGTCTATATTCCCTTTAAGAGGAAAAATAACGTCTACAGTCTCTTTAAGAGGGAAAATAACGTTTATAGTCCCTTTAAGAAGAAAAAAAACGTATATAGTTCCTTTAAGAGGGAAAATAACGTCTATAGTCCCTTTAAGTGGTAAAATGCTGTGAAAAAATCTGCTGATGCTTGAATTCTTGCCTCAGCTCCGGGTCAAATTTTATCATTGCATAAATGTATTCTTAAATATTATTTGCAAGTATAATTTATGCGGTAACTAATATTTGCGCTTTATATGATTATATGTAGACATAACAGCTTATCTGCAAGAGAACTAAATAAAGTACAGTTTTATAACTTACAAAAACAATTTTTTTTCTTATTATGCTTTTTTATGAAATATCATAATATCGGAAACTTTTTACACCTAAAATTAAATAAATAATTTTCAAATATTTTTGTGTTGTTTTCTGAGTAAACAACAGTTGTGTAGTAGTAATTTTTTAGTAAAATTCGGCCATATTAAGCAGGATGTTTCGACGTAAATTTCTGGAAATTTCTATAATCTGATTCATAATCAAGTATCTATATAAGCTGGACGTTAGGAGTTGCGTAAAACCTTAAAACTGCCAACTCAGCAGTTTATTCTTCTCCCCCCTTGAACTGATCTTGGGTTGGATATCGGCCAGCTCTAGGTTCCTCCAGTCACCACTAGGCTGGTCAATCTAGGTTTCCTTGTACACAGGTTCCCCCACACCCTTCACTCTCCAGGTATACCTTGAGAGCACAGGACCTAGGCTCCCTGATAAAAGGTATTAGAATTTAGATCACATAATTTCAAAATATTGTGTCTTCAACCCCTTCATTCAAAGTACCCTTCCAGCTACTTCCACTCTTTCATATTACTAGATCTCAACAGTTCTGAGTTTTTGCCACCAGCTCGAATTTTCTAATTCATATATCCTTGCAACCCAATGGTATCAAATAATTTAGGTTTTAAATATTAAAAGGTTGCAAACATTTAGGGGTTAGAAAATTTGACTTTGTGGTTAAAGCATTTTTTTTAAAGAAGTTAATTTTTTGTCTCAAACTCAAATTTTTTACTCTTTATATCTGTGCACCCTGATATTATATCTTTATATCTTTGCACCCTGATAGTACACCAATCAGAACTGGGCGGAACTACAACCGGCGTTTGAACCAAGTTACATTCAATGGTTTAAAAGTTTTGTTTAATTCCACCACAAGGTTTCGCCCATTTGGTGAAATGAACTTCTGAAACTCGACTAAAACTCAACTTCTTGACGGCAAAAGTTAATTTAAACTTCTCTTTTACTTCAGCCTCTGTTTTCTGGGAACCCTATGATACAGGGTGTCCCACGAAACATGACAATATCAAGACGACTTGAAAGTCGTCTTTGATTTTTGAATTTATTTGTGACATTTAGTCTTCTATCTACTTTAACATGTATGATTCTTGAAACAATTATCACATAATTCTCCTGGCATTTCCAAAAAGTGGTCTGCGTTTTTTGTGCTTTCAATATTACCGGAGATATAAAGAGTTTGGTTCAGATTTCAATTTTGTTAAATAAAGCAAAATTGTCGAAATCTGAACGAAATTGTTCATATCTCGGGCAATATTGAAAGCACAAAAAATGAAGACCATATTTTGGAAATGGCAGGACTAGGGGAATTTTGTGATTATTATCTCTAGAAATTTACTTCTAAAATTAGGTTGACAAATAAATTCAGCAAATTATATCAAAAATCAAGACGATATTCAAGTTGTCTTGCATACTGTCATGTTTCGTGGGACACCCTGTATTTCAAATTAAATTATTTAATCCAACAGAATTTTAGGTTTACAACAAAAATATAGGAATAAGTCTGTTTGTGGCAAATATAGGAATAAACCTGTTTGTGGCAAATAAAGCAATGAGCCTATTTGTGGCAAATATTGGAATAAGCCTGTTTGTGGCAAATATTGGAATAAGCCTGTTTGTGGCAAATATAGGAATAAACATGTTTGTGGCAAATATAGGAATAAACAAGTTTGTGGCAAATATTGGAATAAGCCTGTTTGTGACAAATATTGGAATAAGCCTGTTTGTGGCAAATATTGGAATAAGCCTGTTTGTGGCAAATATAGGAATAAACAAGTTTGTGGCAAATATAGGAATAAGTCTGTTTGTGGCAAATATAGGAATAAGCCTGTTTGTGGCAAATATAGGAATTAGTCTGTTTGTGGAAAATATAGAAATAAAAAAGTTTGTGGCAAATATAGGAATAAACCTGTTTGTGGCAAATATAGGAATAAGTAAGTTTGTGGCAAAAATTGTACTTCTTTGATATCAGAAAAACTCTTCTATATAAAAAATAGAACTCAAAATAATTTAATTGTTCTTGCAGACAGACAATTTTTGGAATTGATCTAAATATGAACTAGATCGTAATATGTGAATCAGTTTATAGTTATTTGTTTTTTAACATTGTTGGCAACACACTTTGAGACTTGTTTGCAATTCTTTTTGAACACAATTATTCTTTACACAATATACATTTATATATTCATATGTCTTATTACTTCAAACATTGTAAATGGAAAAATTAAGGATTTTTATTAATAGGTACAAAAAAGGTTGCCTAGAAAGGCAACATTTAAAAGCTGTAAAAAGGGCCTATCTTTTTTAAAGTTTATTTAATCATTACTTTAAAGCTCTAAAATATTAAATAAGGCATCAAAGCTTAACAATAGGTTTGTGTCTAATGTTATAATTTAAACCAGTCTTAAAATACAAAAATTATTAAAATGATTAAAATGCAATACTGAGGTCTAACAAAGAAAAAGAAACTTGTTGATACTAGCTTGATTGTATCTCAGAATAAGAGCTATATTTTCTAGACTTGAGACAACATGCCTGGCCACGTGAAGGCAGGAGGTTCCAAGGAACCGGATCCAGGTAAAACCCATAAATTATTTCTTTTAATTCCCACTTTCATTTAAATATTTTTAAGAAATAATTTTTTGTAAATCAGGTTCATCAGGACCTTGGTTCCTATCTAACGAGATGCAAAAGGAACCTCCTAGACATCTGTGTGCAGCTTTGTGACTACAAGCTGAAATGTTTGGCCGTTTTTATAAACAATTGAAACAATTTGATAAATCCTCAACAAAATGATTTAACAAAATCTTAATTTAGATCCGGCACCATTTCTTTTTGTCTCTTTTGAGATGAAGAAAGAAGACTCTCTAAAGCCTTATGATCCCAAGAAGTCTGTTTGGGTTCCTGATGGTGAGGGAGGTTATGATGAAGCAATGATTCAGGAGGTAATTGCAGATAGGGATTGATATGAAGTTTCCTCTTGGGATAAATTGGGATCCATTGATACATTTGTTGGACATGAGCGCAGGCCCCACTTTCACTTTCAAACAGGTTGTCCTTCAATAATAATAATATTAACCTAATTAGGTGAAAGGAGACATGATTGATGTCAAAGTTGGTTGGGAGCCCAAGACTTTCAAAGCTGATAAGGTCATGCAGATCAATCCACCTAAGATGGAGAAGTTTGATGATGTGTCCAACATGACCTATCTCAACGAGGCCAGTGTTCTCTGGAATTTGAAGGCTAGATATGTCGCAAAACTCATCTATGTAAGAAAATCACTTATTATTCATCCCAGCATACTCTTATTTTATTTATTTTATGGAGAAATGTTTATATTTTTTAATATGAGAGAAGTTATCTGTAAATTGATAAAGAATTATATAATTTAGACTTATTCTGGACTTTTCTGTATTGTCATCAATCCCTACAAGAGGTACCCCATATACACCAATAGGGTTGTTAGAATGTATATTGGTAAGAGAAGGAATGAGGTACCACCTCATCTCTTTGCTATTTCTGATGGTGCATACCAACAGATGATGACTAACCAGAAGGATCAGTCTATGTTGATTACTGGAGAGTCTGGTGCTGGTAAAACTGAAAACACCAAGAAAGTCATCACATACTTTGCTATTCTTGGTGCCAATGAAAAAGCAAAGAAGGATGGAGCTCCTGCAGAGGAGAAGAAAGCAAATTTAGAGGACAGAATTGTTCAGACTAATCCAATTCTAGAATCTTATGGAAATGCAAAAACCATCCGTAATGACAACTCATCTCGCTTTGTAAGTACACAAAATTTAGATAAAAAATTAATGAAAAATGTTAAGTTAAAATATTTTGTTTAGGGTAAGTTCATCAGAATTTATTTCAATCACATGGGTAAACTTGCTGGTGGCTTCATTGATGTCTATTTGCTTGAGAAGTCTCGTGTAACTTATCAACAACCTAATGAGAGATGCTACCACATCTTTTTCCAGCTTGTTGAAGTTGGACCTGTAGAAGGCCTTCAGGAGATGTGCTGTCTCTCCACTGACCCATATGACTACTTTTTTATCTCCCAGGGAAAAGTTAAGGTTGACTCCATTGATGATCAAGAAGAATTGGAGTTCACTGATCAGGCTTTTGATGTTCTTGGCTTTACCTTGGAAGAAAAGCAAAATGCGTTCAAGCTTACTGCTGCCATTATTCATCTTGGGGAAATGACCTTCAAGCAGAAGGGTCGTGAAGAGTCTTGTGAAATGGATGACCCCATTCCTGGCCAGAATGTGTGCAAACTTTGTGGAATTGAAAATTGGAATCTATTCTATGGTAACTTTATCAGACCCAAGATAAAGGTTGGTACTGAGTGGGTTTACAAAGGACAGAATGCTGATAACTGTCTGAACTCAATTGCTGCGCTCGCAAGATCTATGTACAATCGACTGTTCATGTGGCTTGTTGATCTTTGCAACCGTACTCTTATTGACCCTACCATGAAGAAAGTCAACTTTATTGGTGTACTTGATATTGCTGGCTTTGAAATCTTTGAGTTCAACACCTTTGAACAAATTTGTATCAACTTCTGTAATGAAAAGCTTCAACAGTTTTTCAACCATCACATGTTTGTTCTTGAACAAGAAGAATATGTGAGGGAAGGTATTGAATGGGAGATGGTGGACTTTGGCATGGATTTAGAGGCAACTATCCAGCTTATGGAGAAGCCCATGGGTTTACTAGCTATTCTAGAGGAAGAAACTCTTTTCCCCAAGGCATCTGACAAATCTTTTGAGGATAAATTGAAAGAGAATTTGTTGGGAAAATCCCCTGTGTTTCTCAAAAAGCAACCTGGATCAAAAGATAAAAATGCCCATTTTGCTATTGCCCATTATGCTGGTATTGTTAACTATAACCTCACTGACTGGCTGACTAAGAACAAAGATCCTATCAATGACACTGTAGTAGATCAGATGAAAAAGGCTGATAATGCTCTTGTTGTTTATTTGTTCCGTGACCATCCAGGTCAGCCGGAGGAAGATCCTAACAAAGGCAAAGAGAAAGGAAAGAAAGGAAAAGACACAAAAGTATTCAAAACTGTGTCTTCTGCTTTTAGAAACCAGCTTGATGCCCTTTTAACAACTTTGAATTCAACAGATCCCCATTTCATTCGTTGTATTGTGCCAAATAACTTCAAAACACCCGGTCTTCTAGACTCAGCCCTTGTAATGCATCAGCTTACTTGTAATGGTGTGCTGGAAGGAATTAGAATTTGCAGAAGAGGTTTCCCAAATAGATGCTTCTATGCTGACTTTAGGCACAGATTTATCATCATCAAGCCAAAAGAAGTGTATGCTGCGGGAGATGACCAAAAACTAGCAGCTAAAATTATCTTAGAGGCTTGCAAAGATGCAGATGACAGGTGGCGTCTTGGTCATACAAAAGTTTTCTTTAGAGCTGGTACAATTGGTATCCTTGAAGAGGTGAGAGATGAGTGTATTAAAGCAATTCTAAACTACTTCCAAGGAATATGTAGAGGATACTTGGGAAGGAAACAGCACAAAGTGGAAATCGCCAAAAGAAACTTTATTCCAGTAATACAGAGGAACTTCAAGAAGTATATATTTTTCCGTGACTGGACATGGTACTTTTTGATAAATGCAACCAAGAGGTTTATTGGCCAGGTAAATATTGAGGATGAAATTGCTGCTTTAGAGGCAGAGGCTGCAATCGCTTGTGAAGCATATGACAAGGAAGTTACAGCAAGAGATGGTTATCTTGCAGGAATCAAGCAGATGACTCAGGATAAGAAAGATATGATGCATCAAATTGAGCAAGAACAAGGAGACCTGTCTTCATATCAGCAAGATCTTGCCAAAGCAAGTGCTTCAAAAGCGGAAAAAGAAGATGAACTTGCGAAAACACAAAGAACCCTCTCTGACACAGAGGCAAGAAGGAATGAGATGAATGAGAAAAAACGAAAGTTTGAGACTGATCTTTCAAGCTTCAGGAAAGATATTGAAGATATGGAGATGGCCATTCAGAAAGCAGATCAAGAAAAAACTAATCGTGACCACACAATTAGAAATATGAATGATGAAATTGCTCAACAAGATGAGCTTATCAATAAGCTAAACAAAGAGAAGAAGCACATGCAAGAAACTCAAGCAAAGTCTAGCGAGGAGCTAACTTCTGCAGAAGAAAAGCTTGACCATCTCAACAAAATAAAAGCTAAGCTTGAGGTTACTTTGGATGAATTAGAGGATTCTCTTGAGAGAGAGAAGAAGGGTAGATTGGACATGGATAAACAGCGAAGGAAGGTAGAAGCTGATCTGAAGGTTACTCAAGAAATGGTAAATGATCTTGAGAGAGAGAAAAAAGAGCTGGAAGGTCTTATTGCAAAAAAAGAGAAAGAAGTTTCAGGAAATCAAACAAAGTTAGAAGAAGAACAAAACGTAGTATCCAAGCTTCAGAAAACTATTAAGGAAATGCAGGCTCGCATTGAAGTAAATGAAGAAGAGCTTGAAGCTGAGCGTCAAGCAAGATCAAAGGCTGAAAAACAGAGGGGCACTCTTGCTCGGGAGTTGGATGATTTGGCAGAGAGACTTGATGAAGCTGGAGGAGCAACATCTGCTCAAATTGAGCTTAACAAAAAGCGAGAGGCTGAAATTGGAAAACTTCGCAGAGATTTAGAAGAGGCTGCAATTCAGCATGAATCTACTCTTGCTAGCCTGAAGAAAAAGCATCTTGATGCAGTTGCTGAAATGTCTGAACAAGTAGATCAACTGAACAAGATGAAGCAGAAGGTTGAAAAAGAGAAGCATGGCAAAAGGCTCCAGATTGATGAAGTTAAGGGAGGTATGGATACAGTTGCTAATGAAAAGGCCACTGTTGAGAAACAAAACCATCTTCTTAACCAACAATTGAGTGATCTGACCAGAAGATGTGAGGAGGCTAATCTAACTCTCTCTGACTTTGACAATTCAAAGAAAAAGATTGTCATTGAAAATGCTGATATATTGAGAAACATTGAAGAGTTGGATAACAACAATAATGTTTTGAGTAAAATTAGGCAAACCTTGAGTGCTCAGTTGGATGAGCAGAGAAAAATTGCTGATGATGAAGCAAAGGAACGGGCTTTTCTGCTCGGAAAATTCCGAAATCTTGAACATGAGGTTGACACCACCAGAGAGCAACTTGAGGAAGAAACCCAATCTAAGGCAGATGCTCTTAGAATGCTTTCAAAGTCTGTTGGTGATGCTCAAATGTGGAGAATGAAGTATGAGAAGGATGGTCTTGCTAGATCTGAAGAGTTAGAGTCAGCTAAAATGAAACTGCAGTCAAGATTGGCTGAAGCAGAGGCTACAGTTCAGAACTTCAACAACAAAGCCATGGCTCTGGAGAAGGAGAAAATGAAGCTTCAGTCTGAAATTGAAGAAGTTGGAGGAATGTTGGATGATGCTCAGGCAAGATGTTTCCAGATGGAAAAGAAAGCAAAAAATTTTGATAGAATTGTTATTGAATGGAAAAACAAGATTGACTCTCTTCAAGCTGAACTTGATCAAACTCAGGTAGAATGCAGGAGCTACTCTACTGAGCTGTTCAAGGTGAAAACAGTCTATGATGAATCACAGCAACAGCTTGATGTTGTTCGCAGAGAGAACAAGAATCTTTCAACTGAGATTAAGGACATAATGGATCAAATTGGAGAAGGAGGTAGAACTATTCATGAAATTGACAAAATCAGAAAGCGTCTGGAGAATGAGAAGCTTGAGCTTCAAGCTGCTCTTGAGGAAGCTGAGTCTGCACTTGAGCAGGAGGAAAACAAGGTACTTCGCTCACAGCTAGAGCTAAGTCAGGTCAAGCAAGAAATTGAAAGAAGAATTAAAGAAAAGGAAGAAGAATTTGATGGTTTGAGGAAAACTCACCAGAAGGCAATTGAGTCTATGCAGTCCTCTCTTGAGAATGAAACAAGAGCCAAGGGAGAAGCTATCCGTCAGAAGAAAAAGCTTGAATCTGACATTAATGAACTGGATATTGCTTTGGAGCATGCTAATGGATCAAATGCTGAATCTCAAAGATCTATCAAAAGATACCAGCAGCAAATCAAAGACATGCAGCTAACCCTTGAGCAGGAGCAAATTCATAGGGATAAGGCAAGAGAACAACTTATCCAAGCAGAAAGAAGGTCACATGCTGTCCAAAATGAACTTGAAGAATGCAAGACTCAGCTTGAGCATGCTGATCGCCAGCGTAGAACTGCTGAGCAGGAGCTGTCGGATGTTTTGGAACAACTTTCTGATACTACCCTTCAAAATCAAGCTCTTCAGTCCAGCAAGAGGAAGCTTGACTCTGAAATGCAAACCATGCATGTAAGTATGATTTTATGAAAATATTGATAAGCAAAACACTTATTATTTTCTAATTACAATTTTTTTTAGGCTGATCTTGAGGAAATGCTGACTGAAAGTAAAATGGCTGAAGAAAGAGCTAAGAAGGCTATGATTGATGCTGCTCGTCTTGCTGATGAACTAAGAATTGAGCAGGAAAATGCTCAATATTGCGAGAAAACAAGAAAGAGCCTGGACTACCAAGTCAAGGATATGCAGAGCAAGCTGGATGAAGCAGAGCAGTTGGCAATGAAGGGAGGCAGAAAGATCACTTCCAGGTATGTCCAAGAATTTGTTAATAGCAGACAACAACAAGTTGAAAATCTTATTTTATATTTTTTATTTTAGACTTGAGCAGAAGATTAAAGACTTGGAGAGTCAATTCGATGATGAGCAGCGAAGGCTTGTAGATGCCCAAAAGGCTCAACGTAGAACTGAGCGCAGAATTAAAGAACTTACTTTCTCTCAAGATGAAGATCACAAGAACCATGAGAGGATGCAAGAACTGGTTGATAAACTCCAGAACAAGGTCAAATCCTACAAGAAGCAGATAGAAGAAGCTGAAGAAATTGCTGCTCTGAACCTGGCTAAGTTCCGCAAGGTTCAAGCGGATCTTGAACAAGCTGAAGAGCGTGCTGATATCAATGAGCAAGTGTTGGCCAGATATAAAGCAAAGGGCCGTGGAGGTTCTGTTGGCCCCATGATGTAAATTAGGCGATCATCTTATTAGTAAAATCCTAGTGATGCACAACTCAAGTACATAATATCATTACTGAGCTACAAGGGATTTATATAATTGAGGAAAAATTCCATAGCTTCAATATAGTTTAAAGTGCAATTTATGTAATTCTGAGAATGTGCTGAAATAGTAAAAATATAGAAATGCATATTAAAGGGGTCTCTTTAGTTTAGAGGAAGAAAAGCTCTTTTTTTAAAACTATTTAAACAAGATGATGAGTGGTAAATTGCCACTTTAACTTTAAGGTTTAATACAAATCTGAGAAGATTTACAAATGTCAGAAATATCTGTACTTAACCTTAAAAATTTCCTTTGCAGGAATCTTAACCCCCAACAGAAGATATGCCAAAATAGCGATTATTTAGTAAAAACAAACTTTCATTGAATATAGTTTTGACATGCAGGAACCTTCACAAATTTATCGGGTTCCTTTAAAAAGTTTTAAAATCCTAAAATTTAAAAACATAAGTATAAATGTAAAAACAAAAATTATTTCACAAATATCAGCATGTAACACTGGTCTGTATCCTATTCTGTGCTTTAGAACAAAAAATCATCAAAACTCCGTTAACCTTAATCATTATTTTGAAGTGAAGAATCTTAAGGATTCAGTTTCCAAAAAAGCGACGACAAAGATACAGAGCCGTCACCCCCTTGACCCCCCTCCCCCCTCTCCACCTGATATAAAGAGCCCTTAAAGGTACAGACCATGCAAGGTAGTTAAACTGAGTATGCAGTGTTGTGGACAAATTCTTTTGGATTCATTTGAGACATAAAAAATTAACTTTTTAAAGATCTTTAAATTCTGCGTTTAGGCGTAAAGTCGACCTTCAAAATCTTACTTTTGGGTGGATACGTTTTCAGAATTTTGTTTTTCTTAATTATTAAATAACAACGAAAAAAAAGTAAACAAAATTCTACAGTAAACTATTGAGTTTTTTTTGAAAATAAAAATTAACTCTTATCATCGAAAATAAGTAATATATTAATTATTAGTTTCTATAATCTCCCTTTAATCATAAAGAGTTTCTGCAGATTTTCTGGAATTTTTAAAAAGAGGACATTTGAAGAATTTGTAGATATCTGCGAACAAATTCATAGAAAAAAGACATTCAATAAAATGACAAAAAAAAGAAATTATTTATTTTAGCTATGATTTATTGACAAATTTCTTTTGAAAAATATATTCCTAAACATCTAATTAGGTTACTATTGAATTTTTACAATATTTTTTGTCGACGTTATTAATAATTAAAAAAAACTATTCTGAAAACGTACCCACCCAAATTTATGATTTTGAACGTCGACTTTGCGCGCAAACTCGATAGGATTTACAGATCTTAAAAAAGTTTGATATGTCTCAAATGAATCCTAAAGAATCTGTCCACATCACTGCTACTCAGTTTAACTACCTTACAAAGCCGGTCTGTCCCTTTAAACCCCCCCCCCCCCACCCCACTATGAGGGTTAAGTAAATTAAATAGTTCGATGAACAATGACCATGCTCTGATTATAATCTTAAATTTTAAAGAAATTCCCAGGCTGAACAAAACCAGATTGATTACAGTACATCTGTCTGCGTAAAGTTGCGTGTCCAAAGTTCAAGCCGCGACAATTGCGTAAGAATCAATTAGTTTTCTTTCATAGGTCTTTATTGTTCAATTTTCTAACTATCTTTCATAGATTTCCCCCAGTTTTATCACGTTTGGGTCAATTCTTTGTTTCACCACTTTTAATCTAATATTTTTTTCAATTTACAATTTTTTTATCTTAATCTTAGTCTTTGATTTTTACTATTACCTTATTCTTTATCTTATTTTTTTATAAATAAAAAAATTGAGTCTTTGTCTCAAACTTTGATTTTCTATGCCCTTTGCCTCTGCAACCCACAGTGCAGTGTGGTGTAGTGTAGACGTTAGATTTTTAAACTATGAATGACGTTAGATCAAATAATCAAAGTTTACACCAACAAGTTGCAAAGATATAGGGATAAGAAAATTTGAATTTGTGGGAAAAACTCAATTACTTTTCCATATCAATTTATTCTCTCCGTTCTCCGTCTTACAAATCAACATTTTTTCCAACAACCAGTTGATCTTATGTTTCATTTTATTTCTTTCACTTAATTTTTTTTCTGTAAGAATTTTTACTTTTTTCTCCATTAGCTTCATGTTTTTGTGTGAATTGGCTGTTCTTGTACAAGAATTTTTAAACATTTAACCTTCTTTATTGTTTTCTCCATATTTTCGTTTTAATTTTACTCGTGATTAAATTCTTTCTTAACTTTGTCAATACATTGATATAATTGATTAGTATAAACTAATCAATTAATTGAGTTGTTGATAAAAAGATGCATCTTTATATTTCTTAATGATTAAAATATTTGTAATAATAATTTTACCCGAAAACTTTGTTTAATAAACTGTCTGTTTTATTAACATGGTTAAATAGAAAATCAAGGATATTCCGAGCTTTGTCTGATTTCTAATTAACCCAAGTAACCCCGAAACCAAACACCATGAACATTCCTTTTTTAAGCGTGAAGGCGTCTTAATTTCCTACAATTGCTCCATCAGGGTTTAGTTTCAAAAGAAAACTTAAATTGAATTTTTAGCCTGTTCGCTCCACAGTACAATTTGAGTTGACGATTTTTTTTTCTTAAAAGAAATAGGGGAAATCAAATATATTCTAGTACAATAGATGGCAAAGTAGAATTTGAACACTCTCAGTACAGCTGTATTCTTACGTCACAAGTGTCAATTCAGTTTTTGTGTCCGACAAAATTATTAATAATAGTGATGATTTTAGAACAAAGTGCTTTTTTTACAGTAAAATAAGTGCAATTTTATATTTTCTTCATTTTCTGTTTTTACACTTTTTTATTTAATATATGAAAACATGTCAACCAATGTGAGAAAATTTCGTTTTTCTTGTTAGATTTGACACTTGATCCATTTCTCTGTTGCTACCTATTGTACTTGATTATCTATTTGGGGGAAATAGAAATGTGTATTGATGAGTGCATGAAATCGCGAAAAAGAGGATCAAACATGGACTTGAAAGAATTTGATCGTGCACGAAACAATAAATAAAACTTTTAAATTGATCTTAAACCCATGACAGGGATAATCGAAACTAAAGGATCATATTAAAAGTTGTCACAGTGGAAAAGTAATGCTTCACATCATTTCACAAAAAAATGATAACTCTGATCTTGCCCAAGACAAAGGAATTGAGTTTTTGACACAAACTAAAAACTTCAGGTCTCTATATCTTTGTAACCTCATGGTGTAAACCTTTGACATTTAAGACTTACCTTGAAGAATTCAAATTATTGTGAAAAAACGAAGAACTGTTTATAAAGAGGGAAAGAAGATAGACAATGCGATTACTCAGACGTACATACGTTTAAATATGTAGAATTAGTATTTAACATAGAATTATACAAGTTGATTTAACTAGATTTGATTTCTATATTTAAAATCTGCTGTTTCAGCTAAATCTCCCCCCCCCCCCCCTTCTCCCAAACTGATTATGAAGGAAGAAAGTCTGTAGGATAATATTAATAAACTTGTACTAAGGTTAACTTCTATTATGAAGGAAGAAAGTCTGTAGGATAATATTACTACTTATTTACACCCTGTATTTAGTAAAGATCAGAAGATGTTGGTTACTGTATCTACACCCTGTATTTAGTAAAGATTAGAATACGTTTATTGCTACATTTACACCCTGTATTTAGTAAAGAATAGATAATGTTTATTGCGGTATTTAGAAGATGTTTATCATACTGTATTTCACCCTGTATTTAGTAAAGATTAGAAGAAATTGCGGTATTTCTAAATGTTTCACCCTGTATCTTGTGATGTATTCAAGGGTGCAAGGATGCATAAACCTCTCTAGGCTATTAAAGGCAATTATATATACATTTACAGGCATAGGCATCTACATACAATCTACATACAATCTTATACTTACACCAACAGACAAGTATCAAGCATGTAAAGGAATTGAGTTTTTTTCACAAAATTTGCTTTTCTTATACCTTTATCTTTGCATTTCAATGTCAGTGACCTTTGATATTTCAAACTTTGAAATATAAAAGGTTAACACCATCAGGTTGCAAAGATATAGCGATTTGAAAATCAGAATTTGTGGCTAAAACTCTGTTCCTTTGAGGCACACATGCAGAATTTGAACACGTTAAGCTTAATATTTCATTGTTAAGTTTTCATGTACTGAATATTTTGTCGATATAAAAAAAAATATTTTTGTTCAATTATGCTTGGATTGAGGACAGAAAAATTAAAAGATAGTTTTTTACTTGAAAATCTTATCTTTATTAAAAATACCTATACTTTAACTTTAACTAGTTAAAGTGTGTGTGTGTTGGGGAGGGGGGGGGGCATTTTTAACAAATAGGGGAGATGATTGTAAAGGAACTACATGAGTCCTTGCCACAAACTCTGATTTTCTAATCCCTATCATGTTTTTGAAATTTCCAACTATGAATTCTGTTAGATCAAATAGTCTAAGTTTAACATATCAAAGTTTTGAAATATTCCTCAGGGTATATATTAGTAATTTCTTACAAACTGAGAGAGCTACGTATGACTTATTTACTGAGGAAGGGGTAAATTCTTTTTTAATCTAAAAGATTAAAATAGAGGACCCTCTTACTAGTTGTTAATTATATATATGAATATAATACTAGTTTATCTGGGGTCTAAACAAGATAAACGAACCATTTACAATATCCTGGTCAATAGTTAGTAAAGCTAAACCTTATAATCCGTTCGCAAAAACGTGGAATCTCTGTCTGATGGTTAAAACTTGTATATTGTTATCTAAGGATGCACATTGCAAACCTATTGAATAAAAGAAGCGAAGTAATGAACAAGTGCAGGCACCGAGAGAAATTCCTACTTAGCAAATGTCACAAGACCTGAGGAGAAATAGACAAGAGAAGAACTTTGTGAACTGCCATTTCAATAAGATTTTTTTTTTAAAGTAAAACAATATTTAACACTTTAAATGTAAAATAATTTTTATCATATTCTGTAAAAAATCCGTGAAATCATTTTAAAAAATGCTCCAGTATCAGTTTTATTCCAACTGATAATTGGGTTGACCCATGAAACATTATGTCTTGGAAGAAATATATATTTAAACATCTAAAATGTATATTTAAACTAAAAAGTTGAAAATACTATATGTATATAATACATATAAATAATGTAAAAACAAAATTAACTAAATTACCATCTGTGCTTTCATCATTAGCATTTTTCATTTTCATTAATAATAACTTTGAAAAAAAATAGATTTTATTTGCCGGTGCAATAAGGAAACTATCATAGTAGATGTAGTATTATATCTGCAGTCTGAACCTTTTATGCTCTTACGCATAAAATATGTATCCTTTACTTGCAGACAAATTTTAATCCATTGGGGATTAAAATTTTCCATTGATTTCAATTTTCTGAAAATGAAAATGCACCATTTCAAACAAAATAATCAGTGTTATAAATAGTTAAATAACTTGTTATAAAGTTTTTGGACAGAAATGTTCTCTTTATAGAGAAGGTTCAAGCCTTTCCAGATTTAATTTTGAGTGATGGAAAATTTAAGTCCAAAAATTGTATAGCACGTCGTGCCATAATAATAGTGTTATAGGAAATTTTATGAAACGTTTGTGTACTTGTCAAATAAGCTTTGAAACAAAGCAGAAGTCAAAATATAAAGTTGATTTCAATTTTATTTTTATTTCAATTGAACAAAAATATTTCGGAAATATCTTAAATTTTTTGAAGAAAATCCGGGAACCCATCAAAACTATATAGTACATCGTGCTATAATGTACAGTTAATTTAACTTTATAGCACGATAATTACTTTATAGCACGTTCGTTATGAAATCCACGATGAAATGAGGAAGAATGATATTTACACAATAGTTTAAAAAAAATCTGCAAAAATTTAACAGCCATTATAAATTGCGACTTTAAAAGTATCATTGCTAATTGGAAAGAGTCCTTTATAAGACTAAGAACGTAAAATCGACAAAATTGACATAATTGAAAAATAATCAATTTCTGAAAAAGAAAAATGCATAATAACGTTACAAAAACAAGAATTTGCAAGAAGAGCCTGGGAACTATTTTTGTTAATTAAGGCAAAAAACATATATTTTTATGTTTACTTCATGGCAAACCCTAATTGCGGAAACAGATGATTTGTAGGTTTAAATTCCATTTTTAGCTTCGGACTTAGATATCTACACGATTAATAAATCTTTTACAAGTATTTGTTGCAAAATATCATTAATCTATATTATTGCAGACTTTTTAAAATATGAATAATTAATAAGAAATATACTTTAAATCATTAATCAGCGAATCTTTGTTATTTTTGCAATTTTAGACTTCCGGAATAAATTTGTGTTTTATCAAATCTAAATTTAATTTGCTTCCTAAAAATCAAAGATATAAGAAAATAAAATTATTAGATTATAATATTTTGACGTTATTATATTGCTAGATATTGTTAAGAACAATTAAAGTGAAGTGGGGGGTGATGAGAAGAACCAAGGAGGTAGGAAAATGTAACCCCATTCTCAGTAGTTATGTAAAATTAGCTAAAATGCCCGACGTTGCCCGTGGAACTTTAAAAACATTTTTTTTTAAATATGAATTTTAAAAAATTAAAAATTCAAGTTTTTCCTAGCTATTTGTTATCCCCGGGGTACTCAAGGTTTCCATAAAAAATTGTCAGCCAATTTGACCCGCTATAGTTAACATTTAGCAGTTCATAAATCAGTTAAAATTCAAAGTATCCTTAGTAGTTTCACCCCCCGGCAACCCATGAATGCCCACAAAAAATTTCAGCCCAATTGGTCCAGCCGTTTGGCCGGCAATACGCAACATATATATATATATATATATATATATACGAATGTCTTGTTTTATTATATAGATCAAAATTTCGAGAGAATTAATGTATAATCTTAGAGGATTTCATCATTTTTTTACAAAATGGGTTTAATTAATAGAAGACATTTAATAAGTGTTTTTTTTTGTTTTGTTTTTTTCTACGTTTGTACAAGGCACGTCATACAATTACTTGTTCTTCGTTTTAATTTTTCAAACATGAAGAAACTATCCTCAAACTCTAATTGTTTAGTGCATTTATCGTTGCAAACTAATGGAACAATTCCTTGATATGTATAACTTTAATTATTTGATCTTGCAGCGTTAAGCGTAACTTCAAATTACCCTCAATGTAAACATGGCAATGTCAGATTCACAACGCTACCCTTGAAAGCTTTCTCTGATCATGTATAAATTAGTAGTAAATTTTTATAATTTTGAAAACATCATTATTTTCAACTAAATGAAGTGCCCGGCGGCGGTGTTGCCTGTGAAATTTTGAAGAAAACAATAAAAAATTTGGAAAAAATGTCCATCTTACAAAAAAAATCGATTTTTTAGCCTATGTTACCCCCGGGATACCCTTGGGTTCCCTAAAAAAAATGCAGCCAATTTGGTTCAGCCTTAGCTATAGCTGACTCATAAATATATATGAGCTTTATTATATAAAAGATTGTGGTTTCTCTTTAAAAGTGATTTGCGCATTTTATTGCAGGAACACATGCAGGAATTTTCAAAATTAAATTCTTATAAACCCAGAAAAACGATAATATCTTCCAGATATTGATCAGATAAAGGTTTCAAGTGTAACAATGAGAACCAGCTTTGCATGAGGTGTCATTTGAAATTACGCTTATATTATATATTATATTATATTATATATATAGTCCCTTTTTATCAGTTTGATTTTCGAATATATATCATAGGGAGTGACCGTGTATGGTAGTTAAACTGAAAATGTATTATTATGGAGAATTTTTAGGAATCATTTGAGGCCTATTAGACGTTTTTACGGTTCATATTTGTTCAGTAAGAGCACAAATTCAATCTTTAAAATTCTCATAGAATTTTTGAGAATCGGTTTTTATACTCTTATTCAATAACGACGACGAAAAATATAGTACAAATTCTACAGTTTTCTAAACATTCCTTCAATTCTCTACTTCCTTTCTATTCTTTCCTCTTCTTCCTTGTTACACATTTATTTTATTCTCTACTTCTTTCTATTCTTTCCTCTTCTTCCTTGTTACACATTCATTTTAATCTCTACTTCCTTTTTATCCTTACATCTTCTTCCTGGTTACACATTCATTCTATTCTCTACTTCCTTTCTATTCTTTCATCTTCTTCTTGGTTACACATTAATTTTTATTCTCTACTTCCTTTCTATTCTTTCCTCTACTTCCTTGTTACACATTCATTTTATTCTCTACTTCCTTTCTATTCTTTCTTCTACTTCCTTGTTACACATTCATTATATTCTCTACTTTCTTTCTATTCTTTCATCTTCTTCCTGGTTAGACATTCATTTTATTATCTACTTCCTTTCTATTCTTTCATCTACTTCCTTGTTACACATTCATTATATTCTCTACTTCCTTTCTATTCTTTCATCTTCTTCCTCGTTACACATTAATTTTATTCTATACTTTCTTTCTATTCTTTTATCTTCTTCCTGGTTAGACATTCATTTTATTCTCTACTTTCTTTCTATTCTTTCATCTTCTTCCTGGTTACACATTCATTTTATTCTATACTTCCTTTCTATTCTTTCATCATCTTCCTGGTTACACATTCATTGTATTCTCTACTTCCTTTCTATTCTTTCATCTTCTTCCT